>NC_136264.1:180827889-181072889 GCF_964187855.1 Myxine glutinosa
ACGGGAGTTGTGGGAGATATGTTGAAGGCAGCAGGAAGTTGGGGGGTGAAGAGAATGACAGAGATCTGTAATCTGGTGATGAAAGAAGGCCGCATTCCAGTGGATTAGGAACTGGGTACCCTCGTCCCTCTATACAAGGGGAAAGGTGACCCTCTGGAGTGTGGCTCGTACTGAGCGATAAAGTTATTGGAGCATGGAATGAACGTATTGGAAAGGGTGTTGGAGAGGATGATAAGGAAGAAGGTGAAGATCGACGAAATGCAGTTTGGATTTATGCCAGGAAGAACGACAAACGCGCTCTTTATTGTGAGGCAGTTGCAGGAGAAGTACATGGAGAAGAGGAAGAAGTTGTTTCTTGGATTTGTTGATCTGGAGAAAGCATTCGATAGGGTTCCACGCGAAGTATTGACATGGGCATTGAGGAAGTTAGAAGTGGAGGAATAGTTCAGAGTAGTGATGGAAATGTACAAAAGAGCACGCACAGCTGTAAGGACGAAGGACGGGAACAGTGGTGAGTTTGAGGTGAAGGTAGGAGTGCATCAGGGGTCGGTACAAAGTCCACTACTATTTGTAGCTGTGATGGAGGTGCTGGCTCAGAACGTAAAGGAGGGTTTACCGTGGGAGTTGTTGTATGCAGATGATCTGGTGTTGATTGCGGAAAGTATGGATGGACTGAAGGAAAAGATGAACAAGTGGAAGGAATGTATGGAGACAAAAGGTCTGAAGGTGAATATAGGAAAGACGAAGGTGATGGCAAGTGGTAAAGCATGTGGTGAGGTGGAAAGAACTGGGAAGTGGCCATGTGCTGTGTGCAGGAAGGGTGTCGGAGTGAACTCCATTCAATGTACAATGTGCGCTGAGTGGGTTCATCAAAAATGTAGTGGTCTGATAGGGTCATTAACCAGTGTGGCAGCTACATTCAAATGTAAGGTGTGCACAGAGGGAGCTGCAGATGGAGGAAATGTTGAGTTGGATCTTGGAGACGGCATGAAGCTGGAAGGTGTGAAAACATTTTGCGACCTCGGAGACATGCTGAATGGACAAGGTGGATCAGACTCGACAACGGTTGCTCGAGTGAGATGTGCATGGAAGAAGTTTCGGGAACTGAGTGGCGTGCTGATGAGGAGGGGAGTGTCGTTGAAGCTGAAGGGAAAGGTGTATGCTGCATGTGTGAGAAGTGTTATGATTTATGGGAGCGAGACATGGGTCATGAATGTAGAGCAGCAACGAAGGCTGGAAAGGGTGGAAATGCGAATGGTTCGGTGGATGTGCGGAGTATCGTTGAGAGAGAGGAAGACAAATAATGAATTGCAAAAGATGATGGGAATAGAGCCTGTGATTGATGCTGTGAAGAGTAACAGGTTGAGATGGCTTGGTCATGTGTTGAGGAAGGATGAAAGTGACTGGTTGAGAAGAGTGATGGAAATGAATGTAGAAGGAAGTAGAGGACGGGGAAGATCGAGAAAGACTTGGCTAAAGATGGTGGAAGAAGAAATGCAGGCAAGGGGGTTAACAAGGAGAGATGCAGAAAATAGGACAAAATGGAGAAGATTGTCATGGGGACTGCAAGGCTAACCCCCACTCTAGCAGGGAAAATGGCCTTAAAATGCATTGTGTCACTTTTGCTTGGCAACAACAACAACATCTCTGCATGATATCGCAGGATATCTCAATTATTGACGGATTCTGACGAATCTCGGTGGGCAGGTTGGGTGTGTGACAGACGAATAAATCGATTTTGGTGAAGATCCGGATCCAGATCCGAGAATTATTATTCTTTTTTTTTCAAGTGATTCTTCACCATTGAGAGATGGGGCCAAAAATGATATATAGCACGATATTTCAAAATGTGGACAAGTTATGACAAAAGTTGGTGGATGAATTGGTTAGGTGACAATAACCATCCGATGAGATTTTGGTTAAGGCCCTGATCCAGATCCGGCCTATCATTGTGATAGAGAATGTAAACTGTTCAGCGTGGCGGATGTATGTGCTGAGTGTCGTTCCAATCGTTTTATGCTTAGGATGTCTTGTTTGGAGACGATGCTGCAGTTTACTTGGTTTCATCAATTAAACAGACAAATTGTCACTTTAAATGACAGATTGTCTTTTCGATACCAGAGGTAATAATATTGGTAAACCTGTACTTCCTGTACGATTCGAGATACTTTTCACTTTATGCCAGAAGATGTGGTCCTTATGTTCGGGAGAAGCAACTTGGTGCATGATTGCTTACGACGTCATCAAAGAACAGCTCAAATGTTTTCTCAGAAGGATTGAATACATTATCGGATTGGTAAACAATATACAATAGTGAGGAGAGTGCAGAGATGGTTAGTCCCTACAGTGCTTTATTGGAGTTGCAAATCAGCATTCAACCCCCACTTCTTTATTTTAACATTGTCCATGACCCACAATATAAATTACCTCCAGGTTGAAGACCACAGGAGGAGTTTCCACTTTCACTCTCAGAGCTCGATGCCCTTTCCCTCTTGCGTCCTACCACCCCTCCGCTACTCGCCACCCTGCTCGATGCCCCAGACCGCCCACTAGCCGTTCCTCCACCTCCTGCCAGGCCTGGCATGGTGGATGCAGTGCAGGATGCAGGAGCTGGATCGCGGTGTTTTGGGGGTCGGCCAGGCCTGCAACCGCACAGATCAGTATTGATGAATCAATGCCAATTGAAGAGATAAGAGGGCAGACATTTCACCCACATGGTGCTTAAAGATACTACTATTAAAGTACTGGCAATGGCGATGCACAAATCGTTTGTTATACTTCGCTTTTGCTGGGATAAGCATAAAACACTGAAACGTCATTAAAATCACTCAATTTCAATTGTAATATCCACTAAGAACCAATAAAATAGGCCTCCAACTCTGCATGGGAATTGGCCAGCATGTAATCCAAAAAGTTGAAAACAATGTACTGTACTTGATTAGCAGCAACAAAGCAATAAATACTTGTGAAGAACCACCTTTAGAGGCCATTTTTCCCTGCAGTGCGGGGCTTTGCCTTTTTCAGGCACCGTGGTTGCCTTTTTGAAGCAATGTTTTACAGCCGGCTGCCCTTCCTGCGGCCAACCCTGTTAGTCGCCTCTTGCGACACACAGGGAATTACCAGTGAACTGGTACTCAATTTGCTGAGCTCAGAAGGATGACAGGCTGAGTCAACCCCCCTGGCGTTAATTCAGTGATCACCGGGATTCAAACCCAGGATCCTAGGATCCCAAGCCGGCACCCTAACCGCTAAGCCAACACCAGGCTCCAATAAATACTTAAAGAATAACTGTAAATTTATTTGAAAAAGAGTACTTTTAAAAATATTAATGGAGAATAAAATAATTGGACCGTCTTTGTGAGCCTCACCGTCATGCCCTTGATCTCTGCAATGATTGACAAACCTACAGGTTCTTCTTACACGTAATGAAGGTTAATCTCATCAACACATGGTCCAACTTTAATCGAGGTTCCTTTTTCCATCCTCAGACCAACGAAGCAAGTAATTGACCATGAGAACAGGTATAGAATACAAGTCACAAAGTCAAGTATCCTGAGAAAGTGTGGTCTAATTTTAATCGGGATCAATCGATTTCTGGTTGTCTTCACCTGTAGCCCAAGTATGGCCAAGTACACATGGTCCATATGTCTTGTTACTCATATTTGATAATCCGACAAGAGTCATTGTTGTTTGTGTGTGGCCTCTTAGCCCAGCTGGTTACTATCACATGCCGGTCGACCTATAGTGTCGACTCGTGTGTGTTAAAGATGCCTTCCTGTAATGCAACAGTCTTACTACCACGACCATGGCAACATATTTAAACGGCTGCAACTTATCCCACCACCTGGGATTGGCGGTGGGGGGAATTTTGCCCGAGTCCTTTCACGAGCCAGGAGGCCAGGCCTGACGTTCGACTGAAAGCGATTTGGGCATGAATTTGTAATATCGTGGGATATTTAATGTCCACTAGCTCATGCTAGCAAAGGGGGCACCCAGCTTAATGTGCATCCAAGGAACGGCACAGTTTGTGATGCAACACCCAGCCTGCAACACACCAATCCGACAGGTTATTGCCGTGTGAAGAATCAAACCCAGACTAGTAATGTAATTTACCAGCAGGTCGTAACAAGACATATGGACCTCCCTGTGCGTCGCTGTTGATGAAAGCAGTTATAATTATAGCAGTTATAAAAACCCATAAGTGTCGTTTATTTGCACGTTGTGCGACTTTATCAAGCTTTGGAATTTTAATAAATAATAGAAACGGTAGTTAAAAAAAAAAAAATCTCCAATTTCGGTTTTCACCCTTCATATGATCATTGAGAGGAAAGCGGGGAGGAGGGGAGAGGGGGCATAACAAAGTTGCGATTTCCAAAACATGCAACATGGCATGGATTGCAAGCATGTCACGCCCCCATTAGATTCTGTTCTGTCACACGTACGTATGACGTCATCAGCATAAACAGCAAAATAAAAAATATTGTATCAGTTTGGTGTCACATTCAAAAGCACAAAACGGGATGGAGGAATGGCTTTCGCAGCATGTTACCGAGTATTGCGGTAAAGTACTAATCTGTGCGTTCCATTTATTCATCGATCCTGCACCGATCCACAATAACCAATAACAAACCACAAATCAAAAATAACATGAAAATTTTTACAAAATCCACTCCTTATTAAAGTGTCCAACGTCATTGTTCTGTGCAACGTCGGAGCCGTTTGGTGTGACCATGATCGGGTCCAATAGCGATGAAATGGGTTTCTAGTGGGAAATAAATGTGACGAACATTCATTCCCCCTCATCTGCAATCCCAATGCACATCTTATATACACACAACGCAGAACATCAAAAGACAAAATGTTCATGAAATCAATATAAGTAAGCAAGTTGGGGGAAAAAAAAAAGCATCAATAATAATTGGGTATGAACAATTAACTTCCCACTGGAAACTCATTGTGAGAGACTTATGGATGCAAGAGGCAATGAATTGATAGCATTTGACATGGATATGATGAAGAGAAACAAAATGTCAAAAAAAAAGAAGAGCTTTTCACGAAGAAAAGCCACACTAGTGCAAATTAGGTCTGCGATCGGGTTCACCTCCGAGGATGTAACTGAAGAGACTTGTTGCGGGACTTTTTGCTGAAAAGCACCGACGTTCTCCTTCCCACATCAGAAAGGCGTCCTCCTGGATCACCTGGTCCTCCGGGATGACCTCCTCCCTCCCTCGCAATCACCCCTCCCTCACGCACCGCCCCGACAGTCCGCTCTGCACCACTGTCCGTGCCACCTACGGCTCCATCTGCCTCCAAAGCCCAATGTTTGTTGAGCATGGCTCTGCCCCGCCCCCTCCCACGTCCAGAGCCTGCCCTCCCGCCTCGCTCGGTGCCAACCATACTCCTGCCCACTTCGCTGCCCAGTGCCAAGGATCTTCCAGTGGAGAGCGGAGAACGTGATTTAGCTGTGGGAGCATAGAAAAGGGATTCCAGAACTTCAGATCAAATTACCAGGTTTCTAATCAACTAAATAATGAAAGAACATGTTGGTAAAAAGATGGCCAAATGAGCAAAAAGTTGTTTTTTGTCCAAATGAAATTGGAGAAATACCAAGACTTCACTTAAGGAGCTGAACAATCAAGCCCATTTGGGGTAATTACCAATGACGACATTAGCAGATACAATTCTCAATCAAGTTGTTCATGCCAACTTCGAAAGCAACTGATATCGTAAAGCTAAATTTGTGCTTAAAAAAACCAATGAAAAGTTTTGAATAGTCAGTTGTGGTCATAACTTCCTACAATGGCTGCTGCTGAGCTGCTGGCACAGCGTACGATAAACTTCTCTACTGCACAGGCGCATGCAGAGAGCTAGTTTGACATTATCCCAGGCAATCCGCTCTGCTCCGTTGCACTTGCACTCACACTCATCCTCCGATGAGGAGGAAGAGGATGAAGATGAGGACGACGAAGAAGAAGAACAGGACGATTTGGGTTCCTCCCGTGGTCCTTCACGGGATAGTGGGGAGGTGATCGCCGCATCGTTGATTCCTCGTTGTCCGCCCCCTCTTCGGCTGTGTGTTTTGAGGGCAGGTCTGCGTGGACCTACAAAGGGAAGGACCGAGCAATCGGAGCACCGTAAGAATACGACAACAAATGACCAATCAATCACCAGCTGCCTCGCTGCAAGATAGCCCCACCAATGTGTCGAGATGGCACAGTTACCTCGAGCAATATGTGGTGGGGAGGGAAGATGAGTGCCAGTGGTGGGATCATATCCAACCCTTTCAGCCATTAGCCTGGCCTGCCTGAGGACTGATGCCCCCTGCTCTCGAAGTCGCATCGCCGCACGGTAAAATACTGTATCCTTGGAGGGGGGGGGGGGGGGGGGGAACGAGATGTTATCTTGATTGGTTGGTCAGTATTGACATATATTCATAATTTCCAAAAACAGGTCCATCAACCTCAACTCGTGTATTAATAAAAATCACATACTTTTGGACTTACCTTGGCATTGTATATCATACAGTTGGACAAGATGAGCATGAAGTCTTGTTCAAGTGTATCCAGTGAGGAGTACTCATGTGCCTCCAGGCGAGCACGCATTGTGGAGAAGTCCATTGGCTGGTCGATGTGCTCCAGGTAATCCGACGCCTGCATAGGGCAAGAGGACACAAGGAAATGTTGGCGGTACTGCTGCAGGTTAGCCTAGGAACATTGTAGAGTAGCCCAAGTGTCCCCAAATCTCCTATTTACCTCTTCCAGGCTAACAGGCTGGGCAAAGTAACCACCGGCATCTTTCTCCTGTAGCAATGCAAGAGTCCGTCGCAGCAACACAAGCATCGGTGAGAGACGCAGCTCCATGGCGGCTTGCTCCACACGTAACAGCTCTCGCTTCACCTGTGTCGCACATAAATAAACCCATAAGTCCATTGTGATGTGAAATCTAATTACAGTCCTTTGGTTTCCAAGGCCATATGTGCAGCTTCTCTTGCCTTTTCTCGTTTGCGGATAAGTTCCACGAGGAGACGAACTCTCTCGAGGTCATGCCGTAGACGTTGCCAATACTTGAGCTGCTCCCCATGCTGCATGGCCGGTGGCGGTGGAGGCGTCGCGGCGGTTTCTCTGAGTGCTGGAGTTGGAGTTACTGGCGTTAGGGGTTCCTCGACAGGTGGAGTGAGGGTTGTGCTAGCAGGGTTGTGTTCGACCGACAGGCGCTATCAGAAAGAAAAAAAAAACCAAAAAAAAAAAAACACAATGTGGTTACCTATGGTGCACATCAACCTGGCCTCACAAGACATCAAAGGAATTAGTTTACCAAAGGTTAAAAAGCAAGTTTGATGGCACATGTCCCAGTCATATTCAAAAGGATCCAACTTTTGATATTTCTTTATTCCAAACTGTGAAAATACAAAACATTTCACAACTGTGGTAAGTTCTCGCTTAACGTTGTAGTTACGTTCTTAAAAAGTGCGACTTTAAAGAAATAGATTTCCCTACCATAATTAATGTAAATATAAGGGGGGAGGGTGGGGGAAAGAGGGCTAGGTTTCAGACACCACACACACACACGCACACACACACACACACACACACACACACACACACACACACACACACACTCTCTCTCTCTCTCTCTCTCTCTCTCTCTCTGATATATATTTACTGAGTAGGAGGATGTTCCAAGGTGAAATATATTTTAAGTGGATAATCATATGGTTGGTTAGAATGCAGTGGAGGCTATGCTATTTTTGTTAACATCAATTCTGCCCTGAGCACCGTTTGTCGAGCACAGCTGGTGAGAGGCGAAGGGGGAGCCTCAACGTCAACTCACCCCGCAGGGAGGATTGTTTATGGATGTGAAGTTGGCTGGAATCATAACTTTTGTTCTGAATTGTGAAATGAAAGCATCTCGCTGACATTAGCTCTATTATGACATGAACTGTTTATATTTTCCATCTTGAACGTTAACGAAATAGTATACCATTTTAAATGAACGTGGATTTGAATTATGTTGGCAAATTAGTAATTGTATTTTGGTTAATAAAATAGGTTTAAACTGAACAAGTCAGGAGACGACGATGGTTCACGAGCGAGCGGTATTCAATGACAAAGGACTGACGATAACCGAAACAGGCCCAGACTGGGGGGTCGGGGGCCCACGCGGCAGGTGTCGGGCCCCCGACATGCGGCGTACATGCCTATTTACAAAGGGCCCCAATGCGCTGCATCATTTCCCCCCCCAGCTGACCTCCCGCCTCATATACCCTTGGTCAAGGCAATGCATATTGGTAAGTTGTTTAACCTTATTTGAATAAAGAGGCAGAAGAAGAGGAGGATAGCACCGGGCACGAGGATAGCACCGGTACACATTAACATGGAGAATTGGAGTCTTCTCTCGACCCCAAATTCCCTCCCCCAGATATGCTACCCTGCCAGAAACCATACTTGGGGTACCCTTGGGCAACATGCAAAATTTTGTTGAATTTGGTTTGGTAGTTATTTAGTTTTTGAAGCATCTTATATAATAATACCATAAGGACTCGACTTTGTTATCCCTTTTACGCCGCACCCAGTGACCCGATGCCCATGGCACTAATGGATTTACCATCTACGAACCGCACTCTTTGTTTATCACGTACAGCCACACTCGAAAAATCTGAATTAGTCGACTTTGGGGCCCAAAAGCATCCGATTAACGGCGGATACGACGCCATCTTACGACGCCATCGTATTGGCGTCTGCTGGGCGAAGGCGATGCGAGCCGTCCGCTGATTGGACAGTCGAGTGGTGTGAATATGGGTGGTGTGAACCAAATGGTCTTTTTATTCCCTTGAACATTTTAAATTAGGATATATAAGGAAACGTCTTTATCGTCATTTTAATAAAGTTAAATGGAGTGACGTTTTGGAAACGTTTTTTGAAGTTTGAAGTTTTTTCGAATCGAAGTGAAGAAGTTTTTGAAGTTTTGATTTTGGAAACGTTAAATGGAGAAACAGTTTCACAGGAAGAGAATGCGATGCGATGAAGAAGAATCCATCTTTATTTTATTTTTTTGAACCACAAAAGATTGAAACTCCACGAAGTCCAGAATGTGAAACTACGTGAATGTAATAAAATAAAAATATACATAAACGACAGAGTTCTATGGAATTTTAAATCGATTCATTTTCACATGAAGAAAATGAGGCGCAGATGAAGATGACTGCATCACCGGAATTCACCTCAGGTTTTTGGCGTATCTTTCAAGTTGTCGTGATTTTGTGAAAATCCTGAATATTCCTTTGGTTTTGTCGACACGTTTTGTTGAGAAGACGATCAACTAAACATTTTCCTTTTTGATTGACAGGTTACAAATGTGTTCTTCAATAGCCGAAATGTCGCGTTTTTTAATTCAAGTTGAATAGGTCTTGAGGCCTTTATTAATAATCTATATAATAATAGCGTAAGGACTCGACTTTGTTATCCCTTTTACGGCGCACCCAGTGACCCGATGCCCACGGCACTAATGGATTTACGATCTACGAGCCGCGCTCTTTGTTTATCACGTACAGCCATACTCGAAAAATCTGAATTAGCCGACGTTGGGGCCCAAAAGCATCCGATTAACTGCCGATACGACGCCATCTTACGACGCCATCGTATTGGCGTCTGCTGGGCGAAGGCGAAGCAAGCCGTCCGCTGATTTGACACAGGCGAAGGCGAAAGCAAGCCGTCCACTGAGTGGACAATCCAGAGCATGCATTTGTGCCGGTGTCGGCGATCGTTGTTCATATACGCACTCTTCATTCTCATCTTTCTTCCTAACTCTTACTCGGACAAGCAAATCCCCTATGCCATCCATAATGGTACACTCTATCCATACACCACATCCTCCCTTCCGTGGATGTTCCACGGGTTTCAGCTAGTCTATATAATAATAGCGTAAGGACTCGACTTTGTTATCCCTTTTACGCCGCACCCAGTGACCCGATGCCCACGGCACTAATGGATTTACGATCTACGAACCGCGCTCTTTGTTTATCACGTACAGCCATACTCGAAAAATCTGAATTAGCCGATGTTGGGGCCCAAAAGCATCCGATTAACTGCTGATACGACGCCATCTTACGACGCCATCGTATTGGCGTCTGCTGGGCGAAGGCGAAGCGAGCCGTCCGCTGATTGGACAGTCGAGTGGTGTGAACATGGGTGGTGTGAACCAAATGGTCTTTTTATTCCCTTGAACATTTTAAATTAGGATATATAAGGAAACGTCTTTATCGTCATTTTAATAAAGTTAAATGGAGTGACGTTGCGATACTCGGGGTGCGTTGCATAAATCCTCGTAACTCAGAGAGGTGTAGCAGGTGGCGAGACGTAAGGAAGCTTAAAGATAACGAGCTGAAACAGACGAACGATGTCAATCCCTTTCTACACCGAACGGCAATAAAAGTATGAGAGCGGGAAGGCATGGCCTGAGCACTTCGAGCATAGAGAAGGACTGATTGGACTTAACTTAGAGAAAAAATTGGAGCTTCACGGAAGAAGAAGATCCCATGAGCGCTCCCCTATGCCATCCATAATAGTACACTCTATCCATACACACCCTCCCTTCCGTGGATGTTCCACGTGTTTCGGCTAGTATATAAATAAATATACAAATTCACTTTTATAGTATAGATACCATATACACTATACAGCCATGTACACATTAGCTCCATTCTATTAAAGATACACAGTACAAGTTTAAAATAATTTTTGCACACCTGTGTAACTTCAGTTTATGACCCACCGATGTTAATATTGTTTCCACAGTGGTTGGAGTAGAGCAACGCCAATGTCTACTGCACGCTCGCCTGAACACCTCAAATTAAATATCAAACTAATGGTTTCCTTTGTTTTAATAAAGCCCGGTCGGTGCTCCATTCCCACCTGCTGGGCATTTCTGATTCTTGTTGCTGTGCGATACAATCACGAAAAATACTTACACCAACACAATGCGAACAGCAATAGCTGTTACAATGAACTTATAATGTGCATACTCTTAAATGAGCTTATGCACCGGTAATTACCGTACGGCTTTATACACTGGAAATTACGGCTTTATACACTGGAAATTACAGTACGGCTTTATACACTGGAAATTACAGTACGGCTTTATACACTGGTAATTACCGTACGGCTTTATACACTGGTAATTACCGTACGGCTTTATACACTGGGAATTACGGCTTTATACACTGGAAATTACGGCTTTATACACTGGAAATTACAGTACGGCTTTATACACCGGTAATTACCGTACGGCTTTATACACTGGAAATTACGGCTTTATACACTGGAAATTACAGTACGGCTTTATACACTGGAAATTACAGTACGGCTTTATACACTGGAAATTACGGCTTTATACACTGGTAATTACCGTACGGCTTTATACACTGGAAATTACAGCTTTATACACTGGCAATTACCGTACGGCTTTATACACTGGAAATTACGGCTTTATACACTGGAAATTACGGCTTTATACACTGGAAATTACGGCTTTATACACTGGAAATTACGGCTTTATACACTGGAAATTACGGCTTTATACACTGGAAATTACGGCTTTATACACTGGAAATTACGGCTTTATACACTGGTAATTACGGCTTTATACACTGGTAATTACCGTACGGCTTTATACACTGGAAATTACCGTACGGCTTTATACACTGGTAATTACCGTACGGCTTTATACACTGGAAATTACCGTACGGCTTTATACACTGGAAATTACCGTACGGCTTTATACACTGGTAATTACCGTACGGCTTTATACACTGGAAATTACGGCTTTATACACTGGTAATTACAGTACGGCTTTATACACTGGAAATTACGGCTTTATACACTGGTAATTACCGTACGGCTTTATACACTGGAAATTACGGCTTTATACACTGGAAATTACAGTACGGCTTTATACACTGGAAATTACGGCTTTATACACTGGTAATTACCGTACGGCTTTATACACTGGAAATTACGGCTTTATACACTGGAAATTACGGCTTTATACACTGGTAATTACAGTATGGCTTTATACACTGGAAATTACAGTATGGCTTTATACACTGGAAATTACCATATGGCTTTATACACTGGTAATTACCATATGGCTTTATACACCGTAATTATGGTACAGCTTTATATACTGGAAATTACCATACGGCTTTATACACTGGTAATTACCGTATGGCTTTATACACTGGTAATTACCGTATGGCTTTATACACTGGTAATTACCGTATGGCTTTATACACTGGTAATTACCATATGGCTTTATACACCGTAATTATGGTACAGCTTTATACACTGGAAATTACCGTATGGCTTTATACACTGGTAATTACCGTATGGCTTTATACACTGGTAATTACCGTATGGCTTTATACACTGGTAATTACCGTATGGCTTTATACACTGGTAATTACAGTATGGCTTTATACACTGGTAATTACCGTATGGCTTTATACACTGGTAATTACAGTATGGCTTTATACACTGGTAATTACCGTACGGCTTTATGCACTGGAAATTACAGTATGGCTTTATACACTGGTAATTACAGTATGGCTTTATACACTGGTAATTACCGTACGGCTTTATACACTGGTAATTACAGTATGGCTTTATACACTGGTAATTACCGTATGGCTTTATACACTGGTAATTACCGTATGGCTTTATACACTGGTAATTACCGTATGGCTTTATACACTGGTAATTACAGTACGGCTTTATACACTGGAAATTACCATATGGCTTTATACACTGGAAATTACAGTATGGCTTTATACACTGGTAATTACAGTATGGCTTTATACACTGGTAATTACCGTACGGCTTTATACACTGGTAATTACAGTATGGCTTTATACACTGGTAATTACCGTATGGCTTTATACACTGGTAATTACCGTATGGCTTTATACACTGGTAATTACCGTATGGCTTTATACACTGGTAATTACAGTACGGCTTTATACACTGGAAATTACCATATGGCTTTATACACTGGAAATTACAGTATGGCTTTATACACTGGTAATTACAGTATGGCTTTATACACTGGTAATTACCATACGGCTTTATACACTGGTAATTACCGTATGGCTTTATACACTGGTAATTACCGTACGGCTTTATACACTGGAAATTACCGTACGGCTTTATACACTGGTAATTACCGTATGGCTTTATACACTGGTAATTACAGTATGGCTTTATACACTGGTAATTACCGTATGGCTTTATACACTGGTAATTACCGTATGGCTTTATACACTGGTAATTACCGTATGGCTTTATACACTGGAAATTACCGTATGGCTTTATACACTGGAAATTACCGTATGGCTTTATACACTGGTAATTACCATATGGCTTTATACACTGGTAATTACCGTACGGCTTTATACACTGGTAATTACCGTACGTCTTTATACACCGTAATTATGGTACAGCTTTATATACCGTTACATGGGTGAAACTGCAAAAGTTTTCAAAAAAAGAAAAGTACTCCTTTGTAGGGGGTCGAGGGGTGTTATCATTTTTTTTTGGAAAAACTGATGTCAAAATATGCATTTCGGGGTGATCTTTTCCAAATTGTAACAAAACAAGAGCGATAGTCTAACAATGGTCTAGCCTGGTTTGGATCTGCTGAGTGGAGGATCTGCTGTCCCCCTGTCATGTGACCAGATCCTCAGCTCTGATTGGTGGTTATTTGTGAGGGACATACATACACCAGACAGACATCGACAGACAAACCGTTCCAGACGGCATTGCCCTACAGGCTACGTCGTAAAAATATGGCAACTGAACCACATGACTAATGACATCATTTTTGTTCCTGGGATCAATTTATCCCTAGGTAACGCTCATGAAATTTCATACTGATTGGATCAAGCATTCTAGTTGTCGATTTATGATGTCAAAATTAAGGCATCAAAATTAATTAATGATATCATAATTGACATATGGAGATATAGAGGTGCAAAGATTTTCGTTTTTTCCAAGTTGGCGCCCATGCCACGTGACCTATGACATCATAATTATCACTAAAAATCCTACAGGAGGAGGCACTCCTATGGTGAAAATTTCGTGTCAATCAGACCAATGGTTGCAGAGAAAACAAATTTTAAATGGAAATGCGCAAAATGCCGGCAGAAAGGATGGACGGACGGACATACATACTGTTACGGACACGACTTTGATGTTATGGTGGGCCGAGCGGAATGGCCGCCGTGTCCGCACAAGTTACCCGATTATACTCGAACCTTGGCCGAGTCGCGCTACGCTAGATCAATGAAGGAAAAGGACACAACGGCTGGGTTAAAAATGATACGACACCAGGGGTACGGTTCTCAAGACCTCCGGAGGAGGTTATAATATGGCGGAAGGTTAGATTACAGGAATGAGAGGGACAGCATAGGAAGATAGGCACTTAGACACACTTATCTTATTCCCGACAGACCACAGATAAACGGGACAAAACTGACTCACACGGGGATTGATGGCAAGGAAGGCGGGTAGTCGATGGCTCAAGGTGCACCTTGGCTCAGGGGCAAAATCGACCCGGTCCGGTCCAATGATGCGGGGAGGTCGCTCAGCACTCGGAGGTCGCGACTTGTCTCTTCTTCAAGCTGGGGGCGCATCTGACGTCACGTCCGGTCAGTCGCTGCGTATATCCGGCGGGGAGTGACACGCCCTCGGCTAGTTAGCTCCGCCCCAGATGGAATCGGTCCGCCCTTCTTATTGGGTGCGGGGGGGTTACCGGCTCCGCCCCTGACGAGGAGCTGACAGCCGGCCCCTTCGTGGTAACCCCGTGGAGCGCATGGGCAATGGCGGCTAACCACGCCGGAGTGAGGACGCACACTCCCCGCGCCGCGCCGCCCCCAATCTCCTCTGTTGTTGTAGTTGTTGTTGTTGTTGTTGTTGTTTTATGGGGAAGATGGGAGGAGGTATGGGGAGGTCCTAAACTCACTACTGGTGCCATACAATCACATTCTGGTGCAACGAAGAGTCAGAATTAATGGAAACGAGTCCTTAACTGACATAGACTAAGAATAACTAGCAAGATGTCCGAAAGTTGTCTACGTGAGATGCGGTGGACCTGGGCACGACATTTAATGGGGGAAAAAGGGGAAGGTCAGTTCTACAGAGTGTTATTTACAGGCAATGGGACTAGGGAATGGGGGATTGGGGATAGTTGGGGAGTATTGGGGAAATAGGGGAATATTTACAAGCGGATATGGAGGCCAAATGCCATATCCGCAACATTGCACCCTTCTCTACCCTCGGGGCGTCCCGACCCGATAAATTTTTACCTATTTTAGTGTGGCACTCAGATGTAGTTCCCTCTACTATTAACTCTACCCTGAGTGCGACAGTTTTACAGATATTCACAAATGAGTAAATATGTCCCCCTGCGACGTTGCACCCTTCTCCTCTCAGAAACACACCCACAGGATAACCGAATCGCGGAAAGAATTCGCAAACTAAACATACAGCCGGTAGGGAGCATTATTTACAAGACTACGCTGATATTTACACTACGATCCAGGACCTGTTTTTGGAGGAACACATGCAGATGTTATGCATAGAGAGAGCACGCATGCCAGCATCGATACACCAACCCACGAGTGCTCTGTGGCCTTACGGCCTTTAATAATGTGCAGAGCACCCCTTCCAAGCACCAAAAGCACCACCCCATCACACAGTCAGCACCATCCGGTGCAGTCACCATTGTTCATTAAAATAAAAACAACAACCCCTAACCCTGCAGGTGTCTCTTGCTCTTCGTGTGGTGCACTTGGCCTTCTTGCTTCCCTAGAAATAAAGAAAGGCGCCAACCGCGTCCATTTCTTTATTGTGGCCGTCAGGGGGCCAACTATTAGTGGTTCACCTGTTTGGCATAGGTGCCACGTTGACCCAGAGGTCCATCAATGGGGGGTGCTTGGCCGCAAAAGAACTGCGGTCCATGGTGGGCGGCCACAAAATTTGCGGTCCATATGGTGTATCGATCCAGGCAGCAAGCAGCGAAAGTGCAGGCCCACAACTGCGGAGCCAGCACCTCCCTCTCCTCTCTCTCTGCCCCAAAGCCAGATCCTCGGAGGTGGGAGACAAAAGAAAAGACAAGTGAGTAAGGTGGTAAGGGCGCAAAAGTGCACGCAATATAAGATGATGCACACTGGGGGCACATGGGAACCAGGTGAGACAGGTACGTTCCTACCGTACGCCCGCCCCCCCCCCACCAGGTAACCTACATGGCCCCTCCCTTACCCCTTACTGTATCCACAAAACACAACACTACCCATAAACATCTACTTTACAAATCAACAAACGTCCCTACTGTCTTCCCCGTTCCTCCCATATACCAAATTCGTCTTCTCTCCCTCCTAACCAATCAAATTTGCCATTTTCAACTCTCATCAAAATTTGCCATCTCCAACTCAACATCATAATTTGCTATCACCAATTCATCATCAGTCCCTCCTAGGGAGGGAGAGATGGAATCACCCCAATGTCTCATCCACGTCGTGATGCGTCTCACCAATCCACACAGCAATTCTCATTTCCTGCACACAGAACAAAGAAAACACAGGTGTGGAGTCATCATCATCACCACAGGCAAGTGGCTGCGTATGGTGTGACAGGTTCATCAATCCTAACTATTTCCTAAATGACTTTAACACACTTTACACTACCCGGGGTCTTTCTCCTGCCAAACCATTGGCCCTCTTACACTATGGGTTCTAAAAACCAATGCCCATTGACCAAACTGTGGTGCTTTTCAATTTGGGGTCTCACTCCCCCGATTCATCTCCCGGTGCCCTCGCACAATTTCTGGGCTGTGGCGTGTACCTCTCCCAGCGGGTCTACCCACCTGCACACCTCCACCACTGCAGTTGCCTCCGAGCTTACCTGCTCCTTACCCTAACCTAACTACCTGGGGAAGGCCCTCTGGCGCTCTCCCCACTCGGTGCCCTCTCTGGCACTGGGCTGCCCGATCCACACCCGGGATCCTCAGGCACCCATCCACAACTCTACCGGCTCCCAGAGCCCACCTGCGGCCTCACCTGGCCGACATCCTCACAGTGGTGGAGTGCCCAACCAACTACACACACTAACAGGCTACACGCCCAGCCATTTCCACAACACTAATGCACCCATCCACAACACCATTCTGCAACCGCACCACAGATGCCAATATCCAACCACAATTTACCTGTACCCTCTACCTAACACTTACACTACCCGCCCCGGGTATCCGTGATGGGGGTCCACTCTTCCCCCATTCACACCTTCGCACCATGCACACCACTCCGTACCACTTACTCCAACTCTCTCCACACACCTGTACTTGCACACCTGTGCTCTCACACCTGGTGCCACCTGCACCCTTCTCTCCCCAAGCGCATTCGCGCTGATCCACAACACTCATTACTCACACACTGCTCCACACACCTGTCCAGTTCTCACACCTGTGCAATCACCCCTGTTCAATTCTAACACAGCATCATCTCATCTAACTACTCCCCTCTGAAACTTGCGCTTCCCAGTCGTCCCTTTAAACTATTGCGCTCCCACGTCATTATCATCCACACTAAACTACCTGCATCCCCACTACAGGTATCAGTCACTAACTAACCTTAACGTCACCTAATGTCATCTACGCTAAATCCCTATCCATATAACCTAACCCACCCGGGCTAGTTTTCACTGCCATACACCCCATAAGCTATAGCTCCTTTGCCCCACTATATGGGAAGGGTGGCAAGGATGCCACCCTTACCCACCGGGCCCATCGCTCCTCAATCCCCCAGTCCTCTGGCACTAATAAGCCCCCCTTATTCAGAGGTACTGGGTCCCGCCTCGGCATCTAAAGCCGAGGCAATCCACGGGGGCGCCTGCTCGCCGGTGTAAGGTCTTATCCAGTCGGCGTGGACGATCCGAGGGAGGGCTCGTGGCCCCATTTTGATCTTAATGACCACGTCACAGATTTGCGACAGGACGACTCCTGGGCCTTGCCAGGGGGAGGTGAGTTTTGGGCACCTCCCCTTCTGTCTCCGGGGATTAAAGAACCAAATCTTCATCCCCGGAGCGTATTGACTCCCCTGGCTCCGGTCGTCGTACCTGCGCTTCATCTTTTCCCCCGCCAGATGGAGTTGGCGGCGGGCGAAGGCATGGACTAGCTCCATGCCTTCCTCTAGGTGACGTGCGTACCCCTCCCTCGGCGGGTTAACCACTGTGTCTGGCACGGGACCGCATAGCAAGTCGGCGGGAGCCCGTAACTCCCGCCCATACATAAGCAACGCTGGACTGCATGCGGTGGCCCCGTGCTGGCTGGTTCGGTAGGCCATGAGCAAATAAGGGAGATGTTCGTCCCAGTCATCCTGACGGGTGGCGGTGAACAGTGCCAGTTGTTGGATTAGAGTTCGGTTAAATCTTTCCACCATCCCGTCAGATTGAGGTCTTAAAGGCGTTGTCCTGGTTTTCCGAATTGACAGGAGACTGCACACATCTTTTAGCAATTTGCTCTCAAAATTTCGTCCCTGGTCGGTGTGCAACTCCTGTGGAATCCCATGCCGGCACACAAATCCTTCCACGAAGGCCTGCGCTACCACCCCTGCTTCTTGGTTGGGGAGGGCGTAGGCCTCCGGCCACTTGGTGAAGTAGTCCATCACAACGAGGATGTACTTATTACCTAGGCGGGTGCGGGGTAGTGGGCCTAGGATATCCATGGCCACCCGCTCTAGGGGGGCCCCCACCTGGTGTAATTGAAGGGGGGCCCTCATACTCCGTGCTGGTCCCTTTTTGGCAGTACAGGCGTCGCATCTCCGACACCAGTCCTGTATGTCGCGCCCCATATTCACCCAATAAAACCTCCGGCGTACCCTCGATGTTGTCTTTGTCCTGCCCAAATGGCCGCCGGGGCGGGTACCATGCACCTGTTGCAATATATCGGTCTTAAATTTGTTTGGGACTACCACCAGCCAGGAAGTTCTATCAGAGGGAACCTCCACCCACTTGCGATACAAGATGTTATCCTTCAATTCCAGAGTTTTCCACTGAGCCCAATATGCCTTTGTTTGCGCCCCGAGGGGGGTGACCTCTTCCCCATTAGGTCTTTGCCCCAATTTGACCCAATTGAACACTGGCCCCAGGACAGGATCCTCCTGCTGGGCCGTGCTCCATGCCAAAGTTCCGAATTCCTCATCTGCGGTTAGTGGCAAAATTGGCCCTCTCACCCGGGTTGCCCGGACAACGAGGGTCGGGTCCGAATCGCCCAATTGTTCCCTCTCCTCGTGTCTCGCACAAAATTTGCAGTTTTCCCCCAAACAAGGACGCCGAGAGAGTGCGTCCGCATTACCATGGGCCTTCCCGGCCCTATGGGCCACATCAAAATCGTACTGCTGCAACTTTTCCAACCACCTTGCAATTTGGCCCTCTGGTTCCTTGAACCGAAGGAGCCATTGCAAGGAGGAATGGTCAGTTCTAACCAAAAATTTCCGCCCGTACAAGTACGGGTGGAAATGGTTCATGGCAACCAGCATAGCCAATAACTCTTTGCGAGTGACGCAATAATTTCGCTCGGGCCTACTTAAGGCCCGACTATAATAACCGATCACTCTCTCCACGCCCTCCTGTGTCTGAGACAAAACTGCGCCCAATCCTTCCTGGCTCGCATCCGTGTCCAGGGTAAATGTCCCGTCGCTAGTGGGGTAAGCTAGAAGGGGTGCGGATGTTAGACACCCCTTCAATTTTTGGAAGGCCTCGTGGCACTTCCGTGTCCAATTAAATCGCGTCCCCTTCTCCGTAAGCCGGTGGAGGGGACGGGCCAACTCCGCAAATTTCGCCACAAAGCGCCGGTAGTAGGAGCAGAGTCCCAAAAATCCCCGCACCTCTTTGATGGTACGTGGTGCGGGCCACTCCTCTACCGCTTTAATTTTGTCTGGGTCCGTTTTTACCCCCTCGCGGCCGATCACGTGACCTAGATAGGCCACCTCTCTTGCAAACAAAGTGCACTTACTCGGGTTCAGCTTCAACCCTGCCTGTCTGAGGCACCCGAACACCTGGTCCAAATTAGCTACTGCCTGGGGGAACGTTTGGGCATGTACCAGGACGTCATCCAGGTACACCAGGCATGATTGCCATGGCATGCCGCCTAGTACATGCTCCATCAATCTTTCAAAGGTGGCGGGGGCGTTACACAAACCAAACGGCATCACAGTAAACTGATACAGTCCCTTACCTGTGGAAAATGCCGTTTTCTCCTTCCCTGCCCTATCCATTTCCACCTGCCAATACCCACTCTTGAGGTCCAAAGTTGAAAACCAATTTGAGCCCGCAACGGCATCGAGGGTGTCATCAATCCTTGGCAGGGGATATGAGTCCTTGAGTGTCACGTTGTTTAGCTGGCGATAGTCCACGCAGAACCGCGTGGTCCCATCCTTCTTTTTGACCAGCACAACAGGTGACATCCAAGGACTTCCCGAGGGCTCGATCACGCCTGCGTCGAGCATTTTTTCAACCTGCTCGTCAGCTTCCGCCCTCTTGCTCCAAGGGAGCCGTCGGGCGGCCTGACGAATAGGCCGGGCCTCACCGGTGTGGATCTGATGTTTCACCAGGCCCGTACGTCCAATATCCTCGGTGGACAGGGAGAAGAGGTCCAAATGGGACCCAACCAGTTTGTGTAAGGCCTCCCTCTGGGTACCTCCCAACTCTACGCTACTACGATTTACCATCTCGCAAATGGGATCGGGCCAATTCCTACTTGTTATTGAAGGCTCCCCCCGGGGTCGGCTCGGCTGGACGTTCTCGCCCCTCACTGTCGCGACTTCCTCAACTGGGGTGCAGCCAGCTACCCTCGTGCCCCTTACTATAGTGCGTGGTTCTGTACTCATATTTATTACTCGGACGGCCACTACCGGTCCGTCCGTTTTTACAAGGGTGCGGCCCACGATTAAACCCGGTATGGACTGCGCTGCCACCGGTTCGACCAGGCCGCAGGACTCCTGCCATGTTGGGCGAGCTGCCCACCGGGCCGGCACTATCGCCTCGGCCCTTGGGGGGATGGTCACGGCCTCGGAAGCCTCCAGCTCCGCTCTCTCGGCCGTGCTCACTCCCCCTAACGGCAGCTCTTCTACTCCCACCTGCAGGATCCCCCGGCACAAGTCGATTTTACAACCGCTGGCAGTCAACAAATCCAACCCTATTAAACATGGGTCGCACACCTCCGCCACCCAAACATCTATCTCCCTCCTTACCGACCCTAACTTGAGGGTCACAGAACCACGCCCTATGATCGGGGCCATTACCCCGGTAGCAAGCTGCAAACTATAATTTTGCAGGCGCTGGATCTTATCCCAGCCACCTGCGCTCGAATCAAGGACCACAGGGCTGATGATCGTGGCGCTAGCTCCTGTGTCCACTACGGCGTCTACCCCCACGCCGGCAATTTTGCATCTAATTGTCAGGCTACCGGTTCCAATTTGGCCACAATAAATGACCTGTCGCGTCAATGAGGGCTCTCCTCCATCCTCTGCTGCCGAACACCGCCCTACGTGCCCGACACCTTCTAGTTTCCCGGGGTCTGGCGGGGGGGTGTCTGGGGTCGGCTAACCCGCTCCCCCCTGGGCGGAGTTGAGGACCTCAACCGCCGGGGATCATCCCGGCGCGCGGCTTGACAGTGCCGCGCCAGGTGACCCAGACGGTTGCAGGTATAGCACCTCACCTGATAAGGTGCTTGCCTCCGGAATTCCAAATTTCCCCCCCTGTAGGTCCGAATTGGATTACCCGCTCGTGGTCCACCGCGGGCCACCTCCGGGGCCGCCTGCCATGGTCCAGGTCCCGCCAGGCGCTGGTCCACCAGCCTCCGGACCATGCCCGCCAGGTCAGGACCCACGTCGGGGGCGGGCCCCCTAAGGGGTCCGCCCTCCATCGGGGGTCCCACCTGGCGGACCGCCATTGCGAGACGCTCGCCCCCCCGGGCCAGGGGCCTCGCTGCTTCCCAACGGGCCGCAGCGTCAGCCGCCTGGCTCAGAGTCTGCGGGCGCCACATGGCGAGCTGTTGCCGGAGCTCAATATCCGGGAGGGCCTGGATAAAATGGTCCAGCGCCAGGCTTTCCCGGGAATCCGCTGCCATGCTAGCATGTGCGATCCCCACTGCGCGGCGAATGTCGTGGGCAAGTTCCCCGATGGCTTCCTGGGGCTTGCGCTTTCGCAGCGCGAGCTGAGCTTTAACAAGCTCGCTCTGCTGTTCTCTGCCGAATCGATTAATTAGGGCGTCGCGGAGGGCTGGCAGGGTGAGAGCACCCGCTGGTAATGCCGTCAGCACCTCCGCCGCCGCGCCACGCAATGCGGCCACCAGGTGTACTCCACCTTCGTCCTCACCCCAACCGTTGCCCTTACACACACAGTCGAACTGCGCCAGGTACGCGCGTAGATCACTCTTGCCGTCATACGGCGCGAGTGGGACCTTGTGGGACCACCTCGTATGCGAGTCGTTGCCCGCCTGCCGGACCCCGTGCGTCGCCCCTTGCGGGGTCAGCGCGGGGCCGAACCGGCCGGGCCCCCACAGTACATTACCCCCAAGGGGCTCTCGTGCCTCCCCGGTCCCTCCAACAACTACCCCTGTTGGTGTCGATGCATGGGTCACACCTCCGCAACCCGCTACCCATTCCATACCACCACAACCTTGCTCACCCACACCTCGCACCTCTCGTTCCATACCCTCCGGACCAGCCATACACCTCACTCTTGGCCTCTCACGAACATCCGGGTCTATCTCGACCCCCAAGCTTATTAAATCACCTGGCGCATCATACGCACGACCATATTGGTCACCACTTACACCGGGTCCTCTTTCTCTTCGCTTCTCCTCCATCACCTGCGAATCCCTCATCCGGTTAATGAGCACATCATCACGATCCGAACACAGACTTTGGACCAATTCTTTTACCTCCTCTTTTATCTCTCTCCTATCCTCTCTCCGTCGCTTCTTAATTTCGCTCACCCCTTCTTCCACTTCTTCTAATTTCTGTTTCACCTCCTTCATCTCCTCGTGCGCCCCTTTAAGTTCTTCCTCTAACTCCACTTTATTTTTTTCTATGTGCTCCCGCACCTCCCGCTCTTTAACCTCCATCACCTCTACCACCTTGTTCATTTTTCTCGTCAAGTCCTCATGTACCGTCTGACACTCTTTTTTAATTACCCCTACGTCCTTTTTCATCTCCTTCTGCGTCGATTTTAACCCCTCTATTACCGCTGTGTTCTTCTTTACCTGTTCCCCCAACTCCTTTTGTCCCACTGTCAGTTGTTCTACTCCCAGCGTCAACTCCTCTATACCCCCTTGCAATTTTACAGTCCCCTTTCTCACCTCCTTCTCCATGCGCTCCTTACAGTGCCTCACCTCCTCGCGCACTCCTCCGACCTCCTCACTCACACCTCTTCTGATCTCCTCTCCCATCACTTGCATCTCCTGCCCAGATGCCACCCTCATCTGCTCCATTTCCTCCCGGTGAGCATCCAGTTTAGTTTCTACCCCCATTCTGACCCCCTCTATCTGCTGCCCCATTTGTTTAACTTCCCTTTCCGCTTGGTCCCTCATGTCCCTCAATTTGCCTTCCATCCTGTTTTCTAACCCCTCTAACCCCTTTTGCATCCCTTCCATTTGATTCTCTTGAGCGGCCATTCTGTTTTCTACCCCCGTTAACCCCTCCTGTATTTCCCCTAATCTATTGTCTAATTTCCCAAATTTCTTGTCTAATCCCTTAAAATTATTGTCTAACCCCTCACCGGTACCCCTCGCTTCGTCCCTCATTACCCCCATTTGGCCCTCTAATCGCTCACCCTGAGCATCCATCCGGTTCCCCATTACCCCCATTTGGCCCTCCAATCGCTCACCCAATCGCTCACTATCAGCCCTCATTTGCTCACTATTAGCCCTCATATCGTCCTTCTGCAGGTTGAGGGACGCCTGCATTTGCGCCATAAATTGCTCCATGAGGGCCTGCATTTGGGCCATCCCTCCCACTTGTGCAGCGGGTGCGGCCGCCGTAGCTATGTGCGAGGCGCCATTTCGCGCGCCCGCAACGTCGGGCGCAACGACGCTATTTTGTGCGTCTGCTACCCTCACTGCTTCGCTCTCCTTATGTCCCTCAATTTGGTCCTGGACCGACCCTGCCTCACTCTCCTCTACCGGACCCCAGTCGACTTGGTCTGCCATAGCGCGACTTTCAAAATTCGGGTTTTTATTTTCGTAAAACAAAATCAAATTTCGCCGTTATAATTTCAAGCGCGGGAAACGCGCTCCGGATCGAATTCTACCTCCCAACACCAATTGTTACCCTAGTGGTACAATTGGTGTTCCAAAATTTGGGCCTAATAAATTTAGTCCCAGGTCCGAATCCGACACTCCTGACACCAATTGTTACGGACACGACTTTGATGTTATGGTGGGCTGAGCGGAATGGCCGCCGTGTCCGCACAAGTTACCCGATTATACTCGAACCTTGGCCGAGTCGCGCTACGCTAGATCAATGAAGGAAAAGGACACAACGGCTGGGTTAAAAATGATACGACACCAGGGGTACGGTTCTCAAGACCTCCGGAGGAGGTTATAATATGGCGGAAGGTTAGATTACAGGAATGAGAGGGACAGCATAGGAAGATAGGCACTTAGACACACTTATCTTATTCCCGACAGACCACAGATAAACGGGACAAAACTGACTCACACGGGGATTGATGGCAAGGAAGGCGGGTAGTCGATGGCTCAAGGTGCACCTTGGCTCAGGGGCAAAATCGACCCGGTCCGGTCCAATGATGCGGGGAGGTCGCTCAGCACTCGGAGGTCGCGACTTGTCTCTTCTTCAAGCTGGGGGCGCATCTGACGTCACGTCCGGCCAGTCGCTGCGTATATCCGGCGGGGAGTGACACGCCCTCGGCTAGTTAGCTCCGCCCCAGATGGAATCGGTCCGCCCTTCTTATTGGGTGCGGGGGGGTTACCGGCTCCGCCCCTGACGAGGAGCTGACAGCCGGCCCCTTCGTGGTAACCCCGTGGAGCGCATGGGCAATGGCGGCTAACCACGCCGGAGTGAGGACGCACACTCCCCGCGCCGCCCCCAATCTCCTCTGTTGTTGTAGTTGTTGTTGTAGTTGTTGTTGTTGTTGTTTTATGGGGGAGATGGGAGGAGGTATGGGGAGGTCCTAAACTCACTACTGGTGCCATACAATCACATTCTGGTGCAACGAAGAGTCAGAATTAATGGAAACGAGTCCTTAACTGACATAGACTAAGAATAACTAGCAAGATGTCCGAAAGTTGTCTACGTGAGATGCGGTGGACCTGGGCACGACATTTAATGGGGGAAAAAGGGGAAGGTCGGTTCTACAGAGTGTTATTTACAGGCAATGGGACTAGGGAATGGGGGATTGGGGATAGTTGGGGAGTATTGGGGAAATAGGGGAATATTTACAAGCGGATATGGAGGCCAAATGCCATATCCGCAACAATACATACATACATACATACATACATACATACATACATACGCCGTTCCAGATGGCATAGCCCATATAGTCAGGTTCAGTATGTCCAGATTTAAAGTTTCGTTGGATTTTTGGGGGGATTTGGAAAACTATATATTTTTGGAAACTATATTGTATAGTCAGTCAGAAAACCAATGTTGCTATTTGCACAGACTCCTGTATGGCGGCCATCTTGGATTTTCAAAATTGCCGCCGTATAACTAATTTTTCTCAATATCTCAGCTACTAAATAACATAGAACTTTGATTCTAACGGCTAAACATACATTTTCAAGGGCCCCGAATCCAATGGTAACAAGTTCGATAAGCTAGACATGACCATAGAGCTCCTATGTGGCGGCCATCTTGGAATTTTCAAACTGGCCGCCGTAAACTTGATGTTTCTCAATATCTCAGCTTCTAAACAACATAAAGCTTTGATTCTAACGGCTAAACATACATTTTCAAGGGCCCCGAATCCAATGGTAACAAGTTCGATAAGCTAGACATGACCATAGAGCTCCTATGTGGCGGCCATCTTGGATTTTTCAAACTGGCCGCCGTAAAATTGATGTTTCTCAGGATCTCATCTTCTAAATGGAGCTTCTAAATTCATCTCTAACAATGCCAATGCTAGACAGAGATTCTTCATGGTTACACCAGAATTATCACGCCTGTCAAAAGACTTCAAGAGTCAGTTTGGCCTGGAAGGTGACAAGATCACAGAACATCACGACCTTGGTCCAAGTGCAGTCAAGAGGGAGCATGAAGCAATCAACAAGATCAAGGCTGCGATACTGAGTCACGGGAATCCATTTGACACTGAAGGTGACAAGCTGCACAATGTGATAACGAATGCTTACATCCCAGACGAGTATGTACCACAGATCTTGAACATTGATGTCACTGGTCAGAAGTTGTATGAAGACTACGTGTCGGAGCGTATCAATGGAGATGTTAGCCTCTGGGCACCAGTCAAGAAGGAGAACAACAAGATGTTCACGTCTGGGAACAAGAGAACCACAGTGAAACTCAGAGACAGGACTGTGGATCTGAAGGAGACTAAGGAACTGTACGGAAGGCTCATGGTCCTTACCAAGTCAAACAGAGACGTCAACCAGAAATATGCCATCGGAAATTACGAGTTCACTGTGACACCAAAAACACTGTTCGCTCCAGATGGGACAATTCTTCCATGCACTGACAAGTCGAAGTTAATTCATCTCCTCGACAAGTTAGCAACAGCAGAAATTCACCCCGAAGATCAGCAGCAGACACCAGCTGCAAGTGTTCTACAAGAAGATCCAATGGACACAAGAACTATGGCATCCACATCTAGTAAACCTACAAGTCGGAAGATTGCACTGGTGGATGGGATGGTACGTGTGCATAAGCCGACAAAGAAACCAGCCACTGTAGTGAAAGTCAACGATCTGGGTGATTGCTTCAATGACAGACTCATGTCTCTAACAAAAGATTGTGATGAGATCATACTGGTCTTTGACACGTACAAAAACGATTCTCTGAAGAGTGCTACCAGGGCTAAAAGAAGGCAAGGAAAGGATGCAGTACAGTATCAAGTCAGAGATGACACCAACATCAAACACATCCCAATGAGCAGATTCCTTTCTCATGACAAAACAAAGGCTGATCTGACTGACTATCTGGCAGCGAAAACTCTAGAATACAACAGTCACTCATCCAAGTTGATCATCACGTCTGCTTCAGGGCGTACTAGGAGCAACAGTGACCTGCTCTTCGAGGACAACAACCATGAAGAAGCTGACACCCTGTTGATCCACCAGGCCGTGCTGGCATCCCAGCGAAACCCACATGATGCGCAGTTGGTGTTCTTCTCTCCCGACACAGATGTCCTGGTACTAGTCATAGCAACCTATGACCTACTGCTGAGGAATACATCCATTTCCATGGCCTCTGAATACTTCAAATAGAGCCACTGTGGACAGCTCTAGGGGTCGAAAGAGCAAAGGCGTTGCCAGCCTTTCATGCTTTCACAGAGGCAGACAACACTGGGAGGTTCTCTCGAATAGGCAAAGCAACCTGGCTGCATGTCTACCTCAAAGCAAGTGAAGATGTCATAGACACCGTGCGAATGCTTTCAGATGCAACTGAAGTGACGGAGGACATGTTGTCCACACTAGCTAACTTTGTATGCGCTGCTTACTCTCCAAATGGCATCCACATCGACAGCATCCCCGAACTACGATGGTATCTCTTTTGCAAACACATGGCAGAAAGTGACAGGCTTCCTCCTACTCTTGGAGCTCTCAAGCAGCACATCCTTAGAGTCCATATCCAAGCCAGAGTGTGGGGTCAGGCAAGCATTGCTCAACAGGATCCTCAGCTGAATCCCCTGCAAAACGGCTTTTACAAAGACACGGATGGACAAGTGAAACCAACCACAACTGAGGAGCCTCCAGCCCCCAAGGCCATCATTCAAATGGTTCGATGTCAGTGCAAAACAGACTGTTCTTCATCTAGATGTTCCTGCAGAACAAACAACTTGGCTTGTACAGACCTTTGTCAGTGTGACATCCAGTGCCAAAATGATGAGGACTCTCAAGATGTGATGAACGAAAGCGATGATGAGGATGATGATGACTTTACTCAATGATGAATCAAAGCTCTGTGCTCTTTAGAAGGTGAGTTACATCAGTTTTATGGCGGCCAGTTTGAAAAATCCAAGATGGCCGCCACATAGGAGCTCTATGGTCATGTCTAGCTTATCGAACTTGTTACCATTGGATTCGGGGCCCTTGAAAATGTATGTTTAGCCGTTAGAATCAAAGCTTTATGTTGTTTAGAAGCTGAGATATTGAGAAACATCAAGTTTACGGCGGCCAGTTTGAAAAATCCAAGATGGCCGCCACATAGGAGCTCTATGGTCATGTCTAGCTTATCGAACTTGTTACCATTGGATTCGGGGCCCTTGAAAATGTATGTTTAGCCGTTGGAATCAAAGCTCTATGTTATTTAGAAGCTGAGATATTGAGAAAAATTAGTTCTACGGCGGCAATTTTGAAAATCCAAGATGGCCGCCATACAGGAGTCTGTGCAAATAGCAACATTGGTTTTCTGACTGACTATACAATATAGTTTCCAAAAATATATAGTTTTCCAAATCCCCCAAAAATTCCAACGAAATTACATAGTGAACCTGACTAATAACACCTTCACTCTTTAATTCCTCTTTTCTCCCGCCTCTGGAACAAACTCCCCCACTCCCTTCAATCCCACTCCTCCCTCCAGGTCTTTAAAACAGCTGTTCACCACCATCTCTTATCTTCCCCCATCCAAAACCTTGATCTTTTCTACCCCCACTAATTCACCCCAGATCCACCTTGTTTGAAATTCCAACTTCTTTCCTGGAAGTCCTGGCAGTGTCCATATGTTTATACCTCTCCCACCCCCCCCCCCCCCCTTCACATGCCTCCCCCCCCAAAGCCCTCTCCCTCCCACAGATCTCTCGATGTCTCCATGTCTCTCGGTCCCTGCTCTCAAATGTTGTGTTTGTGTCCTTCCCCCTCTCTCCCCATCTTGTCTACCGCTCCCGATGTTATTTGTTTTATGTGTCTGTTTGTCTTTCTGTGTGATTAATGTTCGCTCTTTCACGAGCCTCGATCTTGTATACAAAAAATATATATATAATAATAATAATAAAATAGGATAATGCTGTAAAATCTATGCAAATAAAAAACTGATATTGGGGGAAATATTTTTATTTCACCTGAACATCCATTGCTGGGAAGATTTAGTTCTGTTAGTACAACATGTTATTCTTATAAAATAAATAAATTGTGAATACCACATACCTTTCCAGGACTTTTGTTACACTAGTGGGCCTATTGTTCCAAATTTTCATTTGTCTTCACGGCTTTGTAGCATGCCTTGAGTATTGAGTATTAGCTTACCTTTCACCATACCCAGATATGCTGGAGCCAGGGTCGGGGTGGGGATTATACATTGGTTACTATTATTGCCAAGTTATACTACTATTATTGTTATTGTAGTTGTTAATATTATTAGTATCAATTAACAAATGATTTGTTACAATGTTATCATTGGGTTTTTTTGGTAATTTCAATGTCATGCCGTGGAAGGACCTATTAAGCTGCTATACTGTATACACCTTAACATGGCACATGTTTAGAAATGTGGGAATTCTTCCGGATTATTTGAAGTTAATTGTCCTTATGAATGCTTGAGAGCATGATGATACTTTTGGTGTATCACATTCCACATCAGAAAACTCCAATAGAACTCCACAAAAAACATGCCACACACCCACACACACCTTTTATACTTGTACTTGTAGTATAGATGGGAGAATAAAAGGAAACTTACCTTTGTCAAAGAGAGAAACATGGTAATAAAGGATCTCAAAGATGGTAAAATACCACAAAGAAATCACAAAACACCACAGATGTACACATATGGAAGCCAAAAGTTATACACCGTCAAAAACAGAAGCACAAACCTCACAGATCACGTGATATTTACAAAGAAAGAAAATGTGAAATAAAAAAGAAAATGTTTAGATTTGTTGAAGGAATCAAAGCGCTGTTCTGATTTTAAAGATGATAAAAATAATAAATAAGAAGTTGATTTTAAAAAAAACAAAAAAAACTCAGGAAGCACCCTGACATAACGAAAAGTCGGAAGCACACGAAGATTTAAAATGACTTGAATACATCACAAATAAGTCACGAAATAGCGCTTCTGGATTAGAAACCTTCATGAACTAATCACATGTAAATTACGTGTACAACCTACGTGTACAACTACAACCTACAGCTAATGGCAAATCCACAGGGGAGGTTAAATTGGTAATTTCTCTAAAAAGAGACAGGTGGAATGAACAATTCTCACCAACTCCTCCTGCATCAAAGTTCCTTGTTAAAATTTCCTTGTCATCAATGTGTCTCGTCTCATATCGAAGTGCTCACAAACCAACAGACATTATCGGTTTTTTTTAAATTTGTGTTCAGCAGAATCCCGTCTTTTCTTCGTAAAATGTAAAGACGGTAATTCGGTATTTTCCGTGAAGTTCATAGGGAGGGAAGGGTGATACGAAACTCCAGCAATGGACCATATTTTCGTATTTACCGACGTAGATAGACGTTCTCCTGCCTGGCGGACATCTGATCACGTTAACGCGGTTGGAAGTTTTTGGACCCAGATAACTTCGACAGGAATCTTCACGGTTATAAACAAATCAGGCATATCGCAATAGAACTGGCAACGAATCAGCATATCGCAATACAACTAGAAACTAATCAGCATATCGCAATACAACTAGAAACTAATCAGCATATCGCAATACAACTAGAAACTAATCAGCATATCGCAATACAACTAGAAACTAATCAGCATATCGCAATACAACTAGAAACTAATCAGCATATCGCAACACAACTAGAAACGAATCAGCATATCGCAATACAACTAGAAACTAATCAGCATATCGCAATACAACTAAAAACGAATCAGCATATCGCAATACAACTAGAAACGAATCAGAATATCGAAATAGAACTAGCAAGGAATCAGCATATCGGAATAGAACTAGAAACAAACGAGCACATCGGAATAGAACTAGCAACGAACCAGCATATCGGTATAAAACCGCAATTCCCCCCCAAAAAAAATCCGCTATTCAAGAGTTCATGGAATATCTTACTGGAGAAAAAGAACATGGGAAGGGTCTTTTCAACTCTTGCTTTGCGTTTCCGAGCACAATCTATATTTACTACGAGCCATGATTTTTTCCGACTCCCGATATTCCCCAACGCTGAGAGTGCTAACTGCAAATTTGATTGGTCAAGATGGCGTAATAGTTTGTGCAAGTACCGCTAAACTGGAAGTTTTTAGAAGAGACAACCAGGCGATTTGCATTCCACAGTTTTCAAAATATATAATTTTCTTGCAATAAAATTAACGTTTTAAAGGCTGTAGAGCATCGTTTCCCAACCGTTTTCTGATCGAGTACCACTTGGAGGTCCCGTACCGTCGTCGCGTACCACCTGGTTCCAGAAAAACTCAATCCGCGTACCACCTGGTTCCAGAAAAACTCAATTCGATAAGATATCAGGCTTATTTCAATTTAATGCGAGGGCTGCATCTGTTTCTTCTCCACCAGCTGGTCGATGCGGGGCATAACTTTGCTCACAGCACATCGGAAATCATGAAATATATCAGAAATCAGAAATAAAAAAATTATCAGGCCAAATCATTTTTTTTAAAGGTCGAGTCGCGAACCACCTGGAAGGCCCTCGCGTACCACTAGTGGTACGCGTACCACAGGTTGGGAACCATTGCTGTAGAGTGTAGAAAGACAAAATTTGGATGTTTACTACTGTTGACGCACCATCTTTTACACCACCTTATTTAACATGTTACATTAGTTATCCATGCCTGTTTGTGTCCTTTATGACGTTCCTAAAACAGCAAGTTTCTTGTTTGGAATGATTTTCAATTTTGTTTTACTGCCAGACAGACAGACTAAAAAAAAAAAAATCCTTACCCCTCTGTGCGCATGCACTCGGGACTATACTCCATACAATTTGCCAAATTCAGAGCCAAAGTACTGCTAAACTACAAGTTCGTATTCTGGTTTATGTTCCGATTCGTGTTCCAGTGTTCAAAATGTGAAATTCAATTGAAATTAAGTAGTTCCTTGATAATAGACTGACGTATGTAAACAGAGTAAAGCAATTGTTTAACCCCGCTTTGCGCTTCACGCGTGGGGTAGTAATGTTGAAATGTCAGGAGGTGGGAATAAATTAAAAGGAATCTATCTCCACTTTCAGGTACTTAACAAGTCCTTTATCAAACACTATTAAAAATGCATCAACCAGCTTTAAAATCTCACAATGCAGACATTTCAAAATTAATTTGTAGCCTTTTATTATAACCACAGACAAATTTATTTTAACATTCAATGCTATCATTCATCACAGTGTAAATAATAATTTTAACTGATAATGGCAGTTATAATAAACTGATAATGAGCCTGGTGTTGGCTTAGCGGTTAGGGTGCCGGCTTGGGATCCTAGGATCCTGGGTTCGAATCCCGATCGATCGCTGAATTAACGCCAGGGGGGTTGACTCAGCCTGTCATCCTTACGAGGTCGGCAAATTGAGTACCAGCTTGCTGGGATGAATGATCACGGTGTGTACCCCGATTTAGAATAGGTACACCGTATCCCTGCGCATCGTAAGAGGCGACCAAGGGTTGGCGTCAGGAAGGGCATCCGGCCATAAAAACATTGCCTCAAACAGGGAACCATGATTGTCATGGGGCCAGCAAGGCTAACCCCCGCTCCAGCGGGGAAAATGGCCTTAAAACGATCATTCATTCATTCATTCAATGGCAGAATTGAAGCAAAATATGGTGGGAGCAAAACTTTACGTGAGGCAATTGGTGACCACAGCATCCCAAACTGATCAAGATGGTACTGACTCTGCCAATCAGGCAGCGGTTCAGAAGTGAGGTTCGGCTCGGTAGTTTGAATGTGGGATCGATGGAGGAGTTGAGGTGGTGGAGATGATGCAGAGAATGAGGTTGGAAGTGTTGTGTGTGCAGGAGACCAAATGGAAGGGAGACAGGGCGAGGAGGTTGGTAGGAGGATACAAGCTGTTGCACGTTGGTGGGGAAGGAAGAAGTAATGGCGTACCGGTTTATTGTAGTAGTATTGGAAAGAGATCAGCGAACAGGTGGTCAGATTGGAAAGCTGGGAAGGACAGAGAGTTATGGCATGGGTGGTGGTAGAGGCAAATGGTGTGTGTTATGTCGGTATATCGGGCACAAACGGGAAAGACTGGGGCAGAGAAGCAAGAATTCAGGGATGCACTTGGAGAGGATGATGGGAATGGTTGAGCCGGAGGTGATGCTGTGCATTGCAGGGGAGTTCAACACGCATGTGGGAGTAGCGGAACCGGGTGAAGAAGAATGTGTTGGTAAATTTGGTTGGGGAACGAGGAATAGAGGGTGAAGAGCCGGTGGAGATGGTGGGGCGGAACAGGTTGGCCATAGCTGGTTCATTCTTTTGAAAGTACGAAAGCCACAAGATTACCTATAGAAGTGGACACGATAGAACATAATTGGATTTGGTAGTGGTAAGGAAGCGACAGAATATGGATGAGAGAGGGTTCAATTTCGAGGATTGGAGGACAGGTTAATTGTGCTGATAGGGAAGTGTAAGGGCAATCTGGGAAAGTACAGCGTAATGCCCCTAAGTCATGTCATAAAGGTGCTGGAGAAGATTCTGGATGGGAGGATGAGGAAGAGTGTGGAGATGGAGATCGGAGAAGAGCAGCAGGACTTTAGGAAGGGTTATAGGAATGACAGATGGGATGTTCGTACTGAAACAGCTAGTGGAGAAGAGGTTGGAGGTGCAAGGTGAAATGGCATTGGGATTTGTGGACCTGGAAAAAGCAAACGACACTGTTCCGAGAAAGATGGGTGATGGTGACACTGATAGATGGGAGTGCCAGAAGCAGAAGTTAAGGTTGGTGGAAGAGATGTGCAAGGGCATGAAGGGAAGAGATTTGGTTGCTCCGGGGATGTCGGAGGAGTTCAATGTGAACATTGGTTTGAAGCAAGAAAGCGCTCTCAGCCCACTCCTGTTTATCATGGTGATGTAGCTGGTAAGCAGGAAGGTGAACATGAAGGGTATTCTAGGGAGGATGTTGTAAGCAGGAAAGTTGTATGGTTGTTGTGGTGGAGAGTACGCGCGGGATGCAAAAAATACTGGGGGAGTGGAAGAGGGCATTTGGGAAGCATGGGCTGAAGATGAGTATGGAGAAGACTGAGGTGATGTGGATCGGGCAGCAAATGAGAGAAATAAATATCAGGTTAGAGGGGAAGGAAATAAAACAGGGAAATAGGTTCGAGTATCTGAGGGAACAGTGACCGGGGGTGGTAGGTAAGTCAGAGGCAAAGGTGCAGAGGAGGATTCAGGTGGGGGTGAATGCATGGAGAGGGTGGAGGGAGTAATGACCAAGAGAAAGATATCAAGGGAATTGAAAGGGAAGGTTTTGATGTCATGTGTAACGCCGACCTACGTTTTCGTTCTGGAAACGGTGGTACTGGCAGAGAGACAACAACAGAGGCTGCAGGTTTGCGAGAACAACTGGGTCAGGAGGATTGCGGGAGTGAAGAGGATGGATAGAAGAAGAATGGATGAACTGAGGAAGGAGATTGGTGTGCAGATGAGCTCGACGGGGAGATTGGTGAAATGCCAGCTGAGATGTGCTGGACACTTGGTGTGGATGGGGGGAGAGAGAGTGGCAAAGAAAGCAGATAGGATGAAGGAGCAAGGTAGGAGGAAAAGAGGGAGGCTGCGGTTGAGATGGGTGGATTGTGTGAAGAGGGATATCAGTAAGGTGGGAGTGGATGGAAAGATGAGAGTTGGCTGAGGACAGAGGGAAGTGGAGGTGTATCATGGTCGAAGCAGGGTAGGAGCTTGGTTCCATTAGACCTCATCCCTTATAAAGGGACGAGGAGGAGAAATTATTGATGTTTAGGACATTAGAGCTTGGAACTGTGTGTTGTGCCAAAATGCGGTTGGCTCCAATCAATCTGCAACCCGTGATCAAATGTTCCTTGGAGGCTCACCGTCTCTGCACGTTGTGACTGCAGCTGGGCTTGTAATCGGCGGAGGAGTGGCACACCATTACAAGACTGCCGCTTCAGAGACCAGTAGCTGTGAATCCTTTGCAGAAACTGGACTTTCTTGGGAAGTGAAATACACGCTATCAGATGTGACAGCCTGGGGGATATGGTGAGGTTCATAATAAACATTAAGCATTAAAAAAAAAAAAAAAGATTGTGCTGGTAAGGGATTGAATGATATTGGTTACAATTTGCCATGCGCTGTACCTGTGAGGTGGGATGCAGGGGACGGAGACGACCGGAGTGGCAGCTCGTCTTTCAGCCAGCACCTTCCGCGCTTTCCTCATCTTCTGCTTGGATTTTGCTTTGGCCTTTTTAGCCGACCAACCACCTCCGCTGCCACCTCCCGCTCCATCGCCATCGCCTTCCTCACTCTCGCTTCCTGATAGTAGAGGCCTATGCCCATGATAAAGGTCGTCAGAGACTCAGAACTCATGGCACCATGGTAGCCCTTTACTGCAATATGATGTCTTACAAATCCCCTTAAAACCACACAGGTCTGTGGCCTCCGTATTTTGCCATTTCTCCTCCAGTCTCACACTCGCGCACGCACGCACGCACACACGCGCACACACACACACACACACACACACACACACACACACACACACACACACACACACACACACACACACACACACACACACACACACACAGTCTCTCTGTCTCTCTCTGTCTCTAATCCTAAAGTACAAGCTTGTTGCCCAACTCAATTGTCTAGTTCCTCTTTTCTCATATTGGTAGAAGTGCCTCCTGAGTCTATTCAACCCCATTCCTCCTCCATGGCTTCAAGCAGGTGGTGCACCACAACCATTACTGTCCGGGGCATTTTCTACCACCATTAAACATAATCAAACACTCTTACTTCCAGGTTACTGTGTTCCCTCCCCTCCTGCTTCATATTCATTCATTCCCCTGCTTATTGTTATGTATACACAGTCGAGGCTCATGGAGGATCTAGGTTGAGTCCAAATGTGGCTCCACTACCCCAATGTCAGTTCATTTTTACCTTCCAGGAGCATCACTTTTCCATGAGCTTCGCTCATGCATAGGAAAAAAATCCTTACATTTCTGTATCTACCTTTGTTCATCCATGATATTGCATACCTACGAGTGCAGCCAGGAGGTGTGTGGATGTCACAGTACGCAGTCTTACGCACAGAGAAAGATGTTCCATTGGCATTGGTTTCTCTCACGGGCTCCATCTTCATGTAGAGACCTGCCTGTATGGTGACATACTAGGGTTCAGAGGATGTAAAGTCAAATGTTTAACCCCAAATTTCCATCCAATGAGAATAAAGCCGGTGCCTCATTGACTGACGTTATATTAGATAGCCGTACACAGCACCTGCCAAGCCACTTGCATCTTATTTTAACAGGAACGTTCAAATAATAAGGGTCATAGGCTTACGTGGCTTCGTAATGGGATAACAGCGTTGCTATTTATTTTTTTTAAGTTATATTTTTAAGTATGCGTACTTCAGAGCTGTCTGGCCTTCAATTTGGAGTACAATTTAGGCTGCTGTCTGTTCCAGTGGCAGTAGGAGGTGCAGCATCATGAATCAGAGAGAAAGCTAAGCCAGCTGTTCTGTCTCCAATGATGTAGACAAAAACAAATGTAAACCTTTGGCCATTTCAAATAGATCTTGTATAATGATTTCTGAATCAATGTCCACAATTATTATTATTATTCATACTACTACTACCACCACTACTTGTCAAGCATCATCAGTGGCATCACACACAAAATAATGCCCTGTGTCACTATGATCAAAGGGTTCATGCCATTTCCCTTGGTAAAACCAGCAATCAAAATGACGTTAATAACTAATAACAGCGAGAATTGCTTTGCAATACATTCCAACCAACCAAGTTTCAGTTCAATATCAGTAAACGCATCCCTTTATTTAGGCGGTGTATAATTTTTTTTTTTTTTTTTTTTAATATACTGAATCGAGGCTCGTGAAAGAGCTAACATTTATTTCACAAACAAATCAACCAGACAAACAAAATATACAAAAAGAGGGAGCGGAAGACAAGATGGGGAGAGAAGGGGAAGCACACAACCACAACATTTGAGAGCAGGGAGAAGTGTGGAAGGGAGAGGGCTTGGGGGCAGGAGGCGTGGGAAGGGGAGGGGGGGGGGGGGTGGTATAAAACACAAGGGGACCGAAATTAGCGGGGGTAGAAAAGATCAAGGTTTTGGATGGGGGAGGATAAGAGATGGTGGTGAACAGCTGTTTTAAAGACCTGGAGGGTGGAGTGGGATTGAAGAGAGTGAGGGAGTTTGTTCCAGAGGCGGGAGAAAAGAGGAATGAAGGAGTGAAGGTGAGCAGAAAGTCTTGATTTTGGCAGTTTAACCATAAGAGGGTTGCAGGCAGATCTTGTGCGACCTGTAGGAATATTTTGGGGACAGAGCCCAGAGAGGGCTGGGGGGGCAAGGCCAGAGAGGAGTCGGTAGAAGACGGAAAGACCACCAACCTGCCTGCGGTGAGTGAGTGAAAGGCCCTTGGAGTTAGCTTCATCGCGGGAGATTCCAATGATTCTGAACGCTTTGGTTTCAACAGCGTGAAGACGGGCTAGGTGTGAGGCAGGAGCACCAGACCAGAGGGGAGAGCAGTATTCCATAGAGCTGCGGATGAAAGCCTTGTATGTGGTGAGGAGCTCAGGTGTGCCAAGGAAGGACTTCGCACGACGGAGGATGCCCAGTCGGCGACTGGCTTTGGAGGCCAGATTTGAAATGTGGTTTTCCCAGGAAAGGTCATGGCAAATAGTGAGACCCAAAAGCTTGAGTGACAGAACTTCTTGGAGAGGATTATTCAGAAAGTGGATGGGAGGGTTTTCCAGTCAGTCTTTTCGGAGAGACATCGTAAGAGTGTGAGATTTATCAGGATTGAAAGACATGTTCCATTTGTTTGCCCAGTCTGTGATTTTGTCCAGGTCTGCAGAGAGTGAGGAGGCTGCAGACTGCCGATCTGAGGGATGAGGAATGGAGCGACAGAGAGTAGAGTCGTCAGCAAAGAGATAGAGAGGATTTTCAAGAGAGTCAGAGAGATCATTGATGAAGACCAGAAAAAGCACAGGGCCCAGAACACTACCTTGGGGAACTCCAGCCTGAACAGGAAGAGGAGATGAGAGAAACCCATTCAGGGCCACACGTTGACTACGACCAGAGAGGAAGTCCGCCAGCCATGCGTGGAGATTTCCATGGATACCAAAGGAGGAGAGTTTGGTGAGCAGAGCAGGGTGCCAGACCGTATCGAAGGCACGTGATATGTCAAGGGAGACGGCTCTAATTTCCTGTTTGGCGTTGAGGACCTCCATCCATTGTTGAGAAAGCAGAAGCAGCATGTCCAGAGTAGAGTGACCAGGTCTGAAACCAAATTGATGATCAGAGATCAAGCCATTGGAGAAGAGGAAAGATTTCATATCTGAAGCAATGATGGATTCCATGACTTTGCTGATAATTGGGAGAAGGCTGATTGGTCTGTAGTTGCTGGGATCTGTTTTTGCACCTTTTTTGTGCAAAGCGGTGATGTTGGCTGATTTCCAAGCAGATGGCAGATGACCTTGAGCAAAAGAGAGGGTGAAGAGAACAGAAAGAGGGAGTGAAAGAGCGGAAGCACATGATTTTAGGACCCGTGGGCTGATGCCGTCAGGACCAGTTGCAGAATCAGAGTCGAGGGTTGACAGAAACTTTTCCACCTTGTCAGGAGGAAAGGACACAGAGTCCAGGAGCAGCTGGGTACGACTGGGTACAGTGGGTACAGAGAGGGATGGGTTTGGGACACAAGATTTAGAGGCAAACACAGAGTTGAGGCATTCAGCTTTTTCATGTGCGGAGTCAGCCGTTAAGCCGTTTGAGGTGAGGGAGGGGATGGAGGGGGAACAAACACCAGAAACAGATTTGACCAGACGCCACCAGGATTTGGAAGAGGGAGACAGATAAGAGAGTTCGGTCTTGAGAACGGTGAGATATTGTTTCCTGGCTCTCCTGAGGGTGGACACACACTTGTTTCGGGCTTTGTGAAAGGAAATGAGATTTCCTTCCATTGGATTTGCTTTCCAGGAGACGAAAGCAAGTTGTTTCAGGGCAACAGCCTCACCACAAGATTCCGTGTACCATGGACGGGAGTAAGGGTATGACAACTGAAGACGAGATGGGATAAATCTGTGCATGAGAGAGAGCAATTTACTTTGAAAGAATTCCCAGGATGAGTTGATGTCAGAGGCGGTAGAGATGGGAGACCAGTCCAGATGATTGATGGCTGCTTTAAGACCGTGCCAGTTGGCCTGAGTGAAATGCCAGACTCGTCGACGCTGAGGAGGCTCTCTGAGAATGGTCAGAGAGATGTCCACTTTGACAAGCACATGATCAGATGAGCCGATTGGTGCAGAAGAAGAGCAGCAGACATTTTCAGGGAAGTTTGTCATAACCAAATCCAGAAGAGAAGATGCTCCGTTGACTGAGATCCGGGTCGGGAAATTGACAGATTGTGTCAGTCCCAGTGAGTCGCAGAAGTAAATTCCGCGTTCGGTGCCGAAAATAATAATTAAAAATTACCCGATGTAAATACATGAAGCAAGATCATGCGTACAGCTTAAGTGCATATATAATACATCGTGGTTATATACCTGGGATCATTGCAATTGCACTGGACCATGGAGTAACACCCAGGCCTAAGGCCTGCCGATCTGTGCTGCTTCATTTGGGGTGGAGTCAGGCCAGCTATCCAGCCAATGGGTGTAAAGCAGTGGTGTGGAATCAAGGGAGCTGAAAACTGACCCATGTATAATATTGATATTTTCTAAGTTCAAAAAGGGCATAACTCCATGAAAAATTGGCTCAAACATGGCAAAAAGTAACTCAAACTCAAAAAAATTGGCAAAAAGTAACTGAAACTTGTTCTGTAACTTATCATAATAAAGCCATGTATCAAGTCTGAAAAAAGTGCAGAAAACCATGGGCGGGACGGACAGACAGACAGACAGAGAGACAGAGAGAGAGAGAGCAAAAGTAGAGTCCCCTCCGGGTGGGGTACTAATAACTAGAGCGAAGTCGATGGCACACCATCACAAATCTCCACGCTTCCCACCTAAAGCAACATTGAAAGATAGCAAAAAATTCCACCAAGACTGACCCAAAATCAAATTTGAATTTTTTTTTTCTTCTTCACCCCTGTGCCCTCAAGTCCCCACCCCCTGGATCATGAACCAGGTGTCAAATCAAAAAACAAAAAAATTACATTTTATGTGTTCCTCAATGTTGATTGCACATACAAAATTTCATTCAAATATTTAAAATGTGCCTGTCATTGCATTTGCACCTCACCCCAGGGGACAGGGCCAAAAATTATACTACTCACACCTTCTTGCCACGTGGTGATCATAACTAACAGGTTTAGTGAATTTTTGCACAACCGTTTAGGAGGAGATAGCATGTCGGACAGACAGACATACAGACAAAGCCGATTACAAATGCCGCCCATTTTTTTTTTTCCAAGAAGTGTGGGGATAATAATACTTCATTCAATATCTACTGGGGCTTACAACAGCATCAAAAACAAAACATCAAGCCTGAAGTTGTCCATTACCTGTTGGGCACACGTAACATGGAAGGCTGTGTAGCAGTTGGCTTTGTGGCACTGGATGCATGCCCCTGCCCCACGCTGCTTACAGATGTAGCACGTTAGCTTCCATCGGGCTGCAGGAATATGTTCCATGCTGTCAATGGGTTCCAGGAAAACTGTGTTTGCAAAACACACTTCAGGAATCCACAAGGCGCACACCTGTGGGAATGAGAGCAGGTAACAAGGACGTTGGAAAAATAAAATAAAAACAAGTACAGATACATTCAAAGTACACCACCCCCATGAAAAATAAATAACATATCCTCCAGCACGCAACATTGCAGGGGCACCTTCGGCGCCCGGCAATGCCGCCGTGCAGCACATCGAGACAGTATTGGGAGGGAGAGGTGTACAATAATTGATTGATTAATTGCGGAATTAAATACATAAATAATCGTAAAATAATTAATTTCTTCATCAATTGGAGAATAGCACACCTAAACCATCATCGTTTCATTCAAAGCTGCAACTTTCTGAAAATTAATTAAATAGGTAATCAATCAAAAATTAAATAATTGATTGATCAATCAATAAATAATAAACTGATTAATTGATTAATCAATAAATCAAAAATATCCTTTATAGTCACACCACTTGGCCATTGTCGTGTCCAAATATCAGCTTCCGAGCTCAAAGGATGGCTGAGATCGCCCGGACAAACAAGCAAGAAAGCAAGACAAGAACAGATACATTCAAAGTACACCGCCCCCATGCCAAATAAATAAATAAATATCCTCCAGCGCAACAATACAATAATTCTCCAGCCTTTGGCGCCCGACAATACCGCGGTGCAGCTCATTGAGACTGTATTGGGAGGGAGAGGTGTACAAAAACAAGAAAGAAACCGGAGTGAAAACTGAGTACTCCCTTTCAGTGTGCGTTATCGCCAGGCCCCCTTCGGTGCCCGGCAATGACGTCATGTAGCTCCTGGAGATGGAATAGGAAAGGAGCGGTATACAACACAAGAGAATGAATCTCTGGATTTTGTTTCAGGTTAGACCTGAATGAAGTTCAACTGTCATCATCCCCCACCCTGACCCATTATCTTTATGGCACTGGATGCCCCATTAACCCTTCACATCCCGACCCTCTTACTTGCTGACTTCAGTTCTGTCTCTGTCCGTCACTGTGTCTCTGTCTATCTTTCTCTCTCTCTTGCCTTGCCAGTTGTGCCCGATTATTTCCCCACTACCACACTGTCGATTTAACCTTGCTCTTCCAGGAGCCTCACTGTTGTAGATGAAAAAAACAAAACAAAAACTACGATCCGATCAAAAGAGTTGAGATTCTGGAAACCATTATTTGTTGCTCTCCTCGAACCGAGCGAAACAGCGCTGATGATGAGATTGGCTTTTCTTTGAGGATATAGCATCAATTGTGCATTTAGAACATTTTTAACCCTGCACTGACAGGACAACTCCTACCTTCCCATTGTCTGCCATACAAAGGTAGCCTGAATCAGCCGGCGTTCTCCCCGTTTCTTCGACAGACCCATAGGTGCAATGCAAGATGTCGTAATCGAATTGTAAAGGTTGGTGCAACAGATCGGATACAGATTACAATGTGGGTGATAAAAAATATGTTCAACAAAAATTTGCAAACATGGCTTGATGGTGTAGGGGTATTATTCTCGCTTCGGGTGCGCGAGTTTCCGAGTTTGAATCCTGGCCGAGGCAAATGAAAAGTTTTGGGACACCACTACTGCCTCCCTCCGGGAACCATCTTGATGGTTTCATATGTCGCCTGTGGCTGCTGGTTTGCATCATTTTTCTGGAAGCGCGTTTATGCCACTGATGCAGTGCCCCAATTACCAGTGAGCTGGTACTCAATTTGCCAACCTCAGAAGGATGACAGGCTGAGTCAACCCCCCTGGCGTTAATTCAGCGATCGATCGGGATTCGAACCCAGGATCCTAGGTATCCCAAGCCGGCACCCTAACCGCTAAGCCAACACCAGGCTTACTCCGGGAATAAACATGCATGTTGGAATAATCAGTGATTATAGTCAAACGTGCAAGATCCGAGAATAAATCAGTAATTGGAGGGAGATGTGTCGGTACTCTGCCTGGGCCGCGGTGATATAATTGCACAGCATCGCCAATTATAAATAACATTGATTTATTTGATTTATCATATTCCAGATCATAGATTCTGGGAAAAAAAACAAAAAAACGGGAGCAAAGTCAATGGCACGCCATCGCAAATCCCCATGTTTTCCACCTAATAAAACGTTGAAAGATGGTAAAAAGTTCCACTGGGAATGACCCAATATCAAATTTTTAGTTACGTTTTTTCCCCCGTTTTGACCCTAAGTCCAAATCAAGCAAGTCAAATGTATACTTGACGATGATTTAAATGTCTTTGCCACCAATCGTTAATCGTAACTAATATAGACGTCACGTTTTCTGGTACAACAACAATGGCACGAAAGAATGTGGTCCGGAATGCAATCGCTCAACTACCCACCACATGGGCCCAGCGCCCATCGTCCGTTTGCTTGAAGGCACCACCTTTGTTAGGGCAGAGGGCACAGTCCACAGCCCGAGAAGGCGACTGGAGGCACCTACGGCATAACCATTGCCCTTCGGGAATGTAGGGCACGCCGTAGCACTCTTGGTGCACGGCGAGATTGCACATATCGCAGAATAGGATGGCGTTGCTGCTCTGGCACTCGCCATCATTGCAGATGCAACAAACGGCATCGTCGTCATCCTGCGGAGCAGACGCCGTCACTCCAGTACGACTCCTGCTTTCAAAGCACGACTCCTTCTCTAGACGGTCCATGAGGTACTCGAAAAGGTTCGAAGACACAAGCGGGCAGCCGTCTCGCTCACGTCGCCCGTTGATGAGCTCCAACCAAGCAGAGTCCGCTTCATCCATGTCATACTCCACCTACAGTGGAATTAAAAAAGGAAGAAAACATAACCAATGGGACCATGCAGATGTTAAAACACTACAGCGGTGTATTGGTGATGTAACTGCAGCCATTAGAATTGCTACAACACATTAAAATTACCTCCTTATCCAGTTCTTCACTCGTCTTCTCGACAAAAACAAAGTAGGCCTTATCTCTGGCTGGACCATCCCCTGGATCAGGCGCGATTCGCCGGAATGACACCTCTGGGATTCTCGCTGCAACCTGGGGGGTTCCTCCGACGCCACCACCTGCGACACCCCCTCCAGTGCCAGCTTCCCGAGCTTTCTTGCTCTGTCGCCCAGCTTTTTGTCCGGCGGTTTGCGTGTCCGACGCGGGTGTGGACAACGTTTCCGGACTCGCGGTCGTCGTCTCAACATTCTCCTTTATACAGCCATTCTCAACAACCTCCTCGCCTTCTGAGGACTCCGAAACAATATCCATCGACTCGCCGATGGGCAACCTGTACAAGCGATTTCCGATCTCCACCTCCACCGCCTTACGGCTTCCGCTCCCTACCACGACCACCATGTCACCTCCACCACTGCCGGCAGGGGCCTCCTGGCACGGCGACCCAGCCGGAGACCCTTGACAAGGCCAACGGTTCGGCGAGCCCGTCGCGGTACCGGTCCTGCCTTTCTTCTTGGGTCTTCGCCCGGGGCACGGAGTCGCGGTGGGAGAGGGTGGTGGAGCGGTGTGGTCATAACGATGCAAGTGGTATTCGATTCCACTGTAACTCTTGTAAAGGCGGCGGCACGTGGGGACAGGGCATTCGTACGGGGGCTTGGAAGCACGAAGAGCGGCACACAACCCACGGACGTCGACCGTCTGGCTCAGCATGGTTCTGGTGACGAGGATGCCCACTCACCACCACCACCACCACCACCACCGTGCCACCTGGCAAGTCGTTGCCATAAAGACACCAGTGCTGATGTGCCGGGCCCCTCTCCGTGCCACACGATTCCTCATACACCGCACCTACGTCATATAAACACACACAACAGGTGATCCCCTCGACGACAAAACTCTCACCGCGAGTTCTCCGCACTCAGGTGTAATTAAATAAAACAATTCAAACGATACAGGTACTTGTAAGGCAACGGCTACCATCCCTACCTTATATCCATGTCCCTCTCCCCGGCCCCCTCCTCCTAGTCCGTGCCCACCACTTGCAAGCTACATTGGCCCAGGCTCCCTCCACTTTGGTGACCAAGACCAACGGCAACAGACGACGTCGAAGACCCCTCCGGACTGCCGAGCATCGGAAAGGTGCACACAACGGTACAAGGTGAACGGCAGGTAGGAAGCACGGCGAATCGGTAAGCAACGTGTTGCTCGGAGGCCTTCGGAAGACCGTCGGTGGTTGGGCCACGAGTTAGTCCGACGATCGAGACCGCTTGTTAACCAGAGAGCTGCACCTCAGGCCGGTGAAGGGGCTGGTAGTGGTACCTCACTCGCTCCCAATGCCCGGGGCGTCCCGAATGCAGCATCCCAAGGAAACGGAGATACGTCCTGTAACGCCGGGTCTCCGTAACCGTGAGATCAAGTGCAAAAAATTAAAACTACCAAAAAAACGAGGCCAAACCAACCGCGGCTCCAAATCTATAGAACCTCTGAGCTTCAGACTACAGCCGCTTGCGGCCTGCAGAGCTAGTCGCGGGAGAGTGGGATTTTCCTAAATACAGATGCCTTGAAGGCAGCTACTACTCGCAATTCCCTGCGTTAAAAGCGGTACAAAGTGCCCCAGGGGCAGTCCGCACGTTGAAAAGGAGTATAAATCGTGAGTGGTCGGCCGGTTGGGATGAGTTTAGCGCAAATTAGTTTTTATATCTCTCGCAAAGTCCGTAATTCGTTTGGTTCACGAATTGAACAATGTTGTTCAAATTATGTAAGTTTGTACAACTTACAAACAGCACGGGGATCACGTATAACGTCTTTCAAAGTATATTGCATTCTATGGTCGAGATATATTCATCACCGTTGAACACTTTTCTTTTCTTTATTCGCGAATATTTTTTGAAACCCCAAACAATTTTACTTCCATGTAGAAACTGCTGCAAATGGTGAAGAAGAAGAGTGGGAAGTCTGGTTTTTATTAAAACTTTAAAAACATTCGAATCAATTATTATTATCAACTGATAAGTTCGATGTGATCAGATTGGGAGACGATCGCGTGGAAATGGTGGAAAGTTTCATCTTCCTGGGTTCTGGGATTGAAGCGAGTGCAGAATGTGGAGGAGAAATTAATAGACGGTGAGTGTTGGAGAGAACAGGAATGTCAGGATTAACAGAGATCTGGAAAGACAAAAATGTGACAAAATAAACCAAGAGGAGCCTGGTGAATAATCTGGTATTTCCATTTGGAATGTGTGGACGTGAGTCGTGAGTCGTGAGTCGTGGACAGTGAAACAAAAAAAAGAAAGGAAGAAAATTAGTTTTGAAATGTCAATCTCCCGTTAATCCCGCCCCTTCTGTTAACCCCGCCCCTCCCGTTAACTCCGCCCCCTCCCGTTAACCCCGCCCCCTCCCGTTAACCCAACCTCCGAGTTCACCTCTTTGCAAATTCCCAGTTTCTCCTGAGAGTTTCCTTCTGTATCCATCTTGTGCACCCCAATCCACCCCATTCCACCTCATTGTTTGTAGAAGTATCCCTCTTTTTACTGTTGCTTTTGTTCTGTTGCGTCCTCATTTGTTCAGTATTTCAGCTCTTCCACGAGCCTTGACCTTGTACACAAATGTGGTGTTCGAGACAAATACGAATGTTAAAAATTCCATACTGGATATGCTAGGTAAGGTATGGTAACCATGGTAGTTGAGGGATAGGTGAACCATGTTGGGTGTGGTTGGGAAGAAGAGGAAGAGGCCTGCATAGTGGATCAAGGGGGAGGGGTGCAGAGGGTGCGCACCCTCCACCCCTCCCCCCCTCCACCCCCTTGGATTTTCGATGATAAATCACATGCTATGATATTGGATGCGGACCAGTGGCAGATACAATGTGGCAGCACCATACAACTTTCTCTCATGTGTGAGTCAATTATGCGCATGTTTACAGGATACACACGTCGTAAGGGGTGTCGAGTTAATCTTTTAATAACGCATTAAATGCGCTTTTCCCAATCGGCATGTCAGACCGCACTGTATTCAAGTGTTACATTATGTTAAGTAATCAAGCGTTACATTATGTTACATAATCAAGCGTTACATTATGTTATGTAATCAAGTGTTACATTATGTTACATAATCAAGCGTTACATTACGTTATGTAATCAAGTGCTACATTATGTTATGTAATCAAGCATTACATTATGTTACGTAATCAAGCGCTACTTTGCGTTACGTAATCAAGCGTTAGATTACATTACGTAATCGAGCGTTACATTATGTTATGTAATCAAGTGTTACATTATGTTACGTAATCAAGCGCTACTTCATATTACGTAATCAAGCATTCAATTATGTTATGTAATTGAGCGTTACATTATCTTACTATAATTCACCAAATGTCCATCCGTCCGTTCGACCGTTCAAAGGTACCGCAAAAACGGCTGAACCGATCGCAACGATATTTTGGGTGGGTATTCCTGGGACCCCTTGGAGTAAAATAGGCTATGTTGTTTTTCCAATTTTTCCCCAATTTTCCAAGTTTTCAAATTTTCCAGTTTTTCCAAACACGATGGAATAATATTGTTGCGGAACCGGGGGTCGGCGCTCCCCTTACCAAGGGGGGGGGGGGTAATCCCCTTGTATTTTACACTGGCCAATCCTCCGTTCCTGGAAATTACACGCTCCTTTGCGGGGTGAGATTGGCCAGGTTGATTGGTCAAGGGGTTCCCAGATACCTTCGCCAATCTCTCCGCAAAGCAGGGTTATAATTCCCTGCTCGGACCCAGACAAGATGGAGTTTGCCGAGCGGATAGCAGTCCGAAATCCGAGCCGTTAACAAAGACTAAACCCAATTACCACGGTCGGCCAAATCGTGCCACGTATATCAATGGAGAAATCACTAAAGCGACCGGATGAGAGGAAACCCAAAGAATAAGAAGGAAGAACACAGGTTTATTAATTCTGTACAAAACCAAAACTAAGGAAGAAATGAAAGGGAATGTACAGTGAAGAAGAAGAAGCAGATACACAGGGCAAACCTTATACACTCTTATATTATCACTCCCATGACGGAACAAACACACTTACACGAAAAGGGTGGTGGTGGTGGGAAGGAAGAGAAGGGTCCGGGAGGTGGTAGGTAGGCGTCGATGGTAGGCGGTGAGGTCCGGCTCCGACCTTGCACTCTGGTCCACGCTCCGGGTGTTCACTCGTACCGCGGCAACGAGCGGCCGGCAGCTTCACGTGGCGTTTAACGTGAGCGGACAATTATATCGCGGGGGGGGGGGAAGACTGGGATGCAGCGTACGTAATAAATTGACCCTTAGCCTTCAGCCAGTTGTGCGCCTCCAATGGTCCGTGACAACGGCAAGCAGGGACTCCTTCACCACTCTCGGGTCTTCCGCGTCTGCTGTCCTCTCCCGTATCACTCATCTCTTGAAGTAGTCCCACGCAGCCGCTTATATTGCCCACTCGCGTATAAAGCCACTTGCCTTTAGGATACGCCTACCGGTGAGCTGGCCTCGGCCCTGAGTGGTCGCGAGCGCTCACCGGTCCGCCCCTTAATGGTGCGTTGAGGGGCCACGCCTTCGTTCCTGGCCGCTCCTCCTCCTTTTTCTCCAACTCGGCCGCGTGGCTTATGGCGGCGGGCAGGAACAACCAAAAGGCAGTGAACGCTACTGGCAAGCAAGGGAACACAATTTGGAGGGAGGCTACGCCGCAAAATGAATAGGATTGGAAAAAGGGGCCGAGGTTATTTGATTAATGCAATGCAGAGTCAAACTATTGGGAACAGATCCTTACCTGAAACACATACTAATGAAATAACTAAAGAAGATCCTATGGTGTGCTACGTGTTGCTCGTGGCCTAACTAGGGTGCGACCTTTGACCTTTACACCAAAAATGGGAGTATTTACAGGGATTTATTTATAAGGGATTATTACAATATTTACAAAGAGGAGGATTCTAAAAACCACAACAATATTTACTGATATGAACAGTGATGTGGCTTTTGTTGAACTTCTACGTACCAGGAGAGAGTATATCGACTCCTGACGAACTCTTCCGATATAAACGTGCGGCTCCGAAGTAACATGGCAGCATGTGCAATGCGACTGAGAAACAGGTGTAACGGCCGCTTCCGTGTTACAGATTTGGCGCGCACTCTTCACACATAAACGTGCGACTGAGAAACATGTGTAGCGGCCGCTTCCGTTTTGCAGAATTCAATCTTTTTTCAAAATGGGCGCCATGTACTGTTTAGATTTTGATGATTTGCGTGTGATATGATTCAACGGATGTTTATATGAATCGTTTAAAATTTAAAAAGCCTTCAATTTCTGATATTTTGCCTTTTCATTTGGGCTTCCTAATTGAAGCCCCGCCCATAGGGCGGGTACCTTTGCTAGTGTTACATAATTGAGCGTTATATTATGTTATGTAATCAAGCGTTGCATTATGTTATGTAATTGAGCATTACATTACAACAACAACAACATGCATTTTAAAAGGCCATTTTCCCTGCTAGAGCGGGGGTTAGCCTTGCGGTCCCCATGACAATCTTCTCCATTTTGCCCTATTTTCTGCATCTCTCCTTGTTAACCCCCTTGCCCGCATTTCTTCTTCCACCATCTTTAGCCAAGTCTTTCTCGGTCTTCCCCGTCTTCTACTTCCTTCTACATTCATTTCCATCACTCTTCTCAACCAGTCACTTTCATCCTTCCTCAACACATGACCAAACCATCTCAACCTGTTCCTCTTCACAGCATCAATCACAGGCTCTATTCCCATCATCTTTCGCAATTCATCATTTGTCTTCCTCTCTCTCAACGATACTCCGCACATCCGTCGAACCATTCGCATTTCCACCCTTTCCAACCTTCGTTGCTGCTCTACGTTCATTACCCATGTCTCGCTCCCATAAATCATAACACTTCTCACACATGCAGCATACACCTTTCCCTTCAGCTTCAACGACACTCCCCTCATCAGCAGCACGCCACTCAATTCCCGAAACTTCTTCCATGCACATCTCACTCGAGCAACCGTTGCCGAGTCTGATCCACCTTCTCCATTCAGCATGTCTCCGAGGTAGCAAAATGCTTTCACACCTTCCAGCTTCACGCCATCTCCAAGATCCAACTCAACATTTCCTCCATCTGCAGCTCCCTCTGTGCACACCTTACATTTGAATGTAGCTGCCACACTGGTTAATGACCCTCTCAGACCACTACATTTTTGATGAACCCACTCAGCGCACATTGTACACTGAATGGAGTTCACTCCGACACCCTTCCTACACACAGCACAGGGCCACTTCCCAGTTCTTTCCACCTCACCACATGCTTTACCACTTGCCATCACCTTCGTCTTTCCGATATTCACCTTCAGACCTTTTGTCTCCATACATTCCTTCCACGTGTTCATCTTTTCCTTCAGTCCATCCATACTTTCCGCAATCAACACCAGATCATCTGCATACAACAACTCCCACGGTAAACCCTCCTTTACGTTCTGAGCCAGCACCTCCATCACAGCTACAAATAGTAGTGGACTTAGTACCGACCCCTGATGCACTCCCACCTTCACCTCAAACTCACCACTGTTCCCGTCCTTCGTCCTTACAGCTGTGCGTGCTCTTTTGTACATTGCCATCACTACTCTGATCAACCATTCCTCCACTCCTAACTTCCTCAATGCCTATGTCAATACTTTGCGTGGAACCCGATCGAATGCTTTCTCCAGATCAACAAACCCAAGAAACAACTTCTTCCTCTTCTCCATGTACTTCTCCTGCAACTGCCTCACAATGAAAAGCGCGTCTGTCGTTCCTCTTCCTGGCATAAATCCAAACTGCATTTCGTCGATCTTCACTTTCTTCCTTATCCTCCTCTCCAACACCCTTTCCAATACCTTCATTCCATGCTCCAATAACTTTATCGCTCGGTACGAGCCACACTCCAGAGGGTCACCTTTCCCCTTGTATAGAGGGACGAGGGTACTCAGTTCCCAATCCACTGGAATGCGGCCTTCTTTCACCACCAGATTACAGATCTCTGTCATTCTCTTCACACCCCAACTTCCTGCTGCCTTCAACATATCTCCCACAACTCCCGTCGGCCCTCCCGCTTTTCTACCCTTCATTGCTTTTATCGCCTCCTCAACTTCCTTCTCAGTTATCTTATTTGCCGGTCCTAAAACTGGGTTACTCTCTATGTTGCCATCCCATTCATTCTCTGTATTCAACAGCATTTCCATATATCTTTTCCATCTTCCTTTAATTCCATCTGGGTCGACAACGATTTGTCCCACTTCATCCTTCCAGCAGCTCACCCCCATCACATCACACCTCTCTTTCGCTATCTGCTTTGCAATCCTGAATACTGCTTTCTGACCCTCTTCCGAATCCAAGCGTTCTCCGAACATTTTCCTACATGCCTCCTGCGCCTTTGCTACCTCTTTCTTTGCAGCCTTCCTGGCTGCCTTATAACTTTCATGCTCTGCTGTTTCTGCTCCCGTACCCTTCGCCTTCTGCCACTCCTTGAACTTCTTCCTCTTCTCGTCAATCCTCTTTCCAACTTCATCATCCCACCACCATGTTTCCGAGTGCCTCGGTGGTCATTTTGTCCATCCACATACCTCACCAACGGCTCCCAACAGACTAGCTTTCATTGACATCCAACCACTTTCAAGCTCAACCACATCATCCTCGACCCTACTCAGCCTCTCTTTTAATGCCTCCCTTACTGTCACCTCTTTCAACCTCCACACCTTCATTCTCGGTTGGTACTTCACCCGCCGAGCTCTCCTCGCACCTTTCACCCTTACGTCGCAGACAACCAAGTGGTGCTGTGAAACAGCCTCCTCCCCCGGGATCACCTTTGTGTCTCGGAGGTGCCCCCTATCTCGCCGACGCACCATCAGGTAGTCAACGGTTGTCGTCGACCCACCTGACGTGTATGTAACAAGCTTATTATCCTCTTTCTGGAACTGAGTATTACAAATCAACAAATCAGCTCCATCAGCAAACTCCAAAATCATTTCACCTTCTCCATTTCTCACACCATATCCGTAACCCCCATGAACTCCGTCAAAACCATCCATACTCCTTCCCACATGTCCATTTAGGTCTCCTTACATTGAGCATTACATTATGCTATGTAATTGAGTGTTACATTCTGTTATGTAATCAAGTGCTACTTCGCATTACATAATCAAGCGTTACATTATGTTACATAATCAAGTGCTAATTTGCGTTTCATAATCAAGCGTTACATGACATTACATAATCAAGCGTTACATTGTTACGTAATCAAGTGCTACTTGGCGTTACGTAATCAAGCGTTACATTACATTACGTAATCAAGCTTTACATTATGTTACATAATCAAGCATTACATTATGTTACGTAATCCAGCGTTACTTTACATTATGTTGTGGGAGCTGTGCTCGCACGATAAAATCGGACAAAATGGACGACGCCAGGAATGAAGTTTCTCTGAGCTATTTTTTCCCAGCTCACTCAAACAAACTCAAAAGCACTCAATCAGCCCATCGAACGGGCGGCAATATATATCAGAAACTCAACACACAAAAGCCACGCCTCTCAGGTGGGGCGTTGTATGCAAATAGATAAGCCACGCCTCTCAACGGGGCGTGGTATGCAAGGCAGCGTTCGCCCGGTAAAGGCAAGTCTCAACACGCCCGGGCGAGTCCGGACACGTGACCGCTCGCCGGTTGCGTCATCGGCAGGTGCAGGGTAATTGTGTCATGCTCCCGGTAACCGCTACACACGCCCCCCCAGAATTAACATGCACCGGGAGAGTCAGTTTGAGGGGGATCTTGATGACCCGACCGAAACGGCACCCCTGGCGATTCGTGTGGGGGTGGGAGGTGGCGGGGCAGTGGATGGGCTGGCGGGGGGCCTGGTTGACGGGGGACGGCCCCGTCGTGGAGGAAGGGCCAACCGTGGAGGTTGGTCGAGGTCCAAATGGGCCGGCTTGAGGCGGTCCACGGAGATGCGGTCCGCCTTGCCGCCGATGTCGATGGTGAACGACTTGTCGTCCCTCTTCAGGACCCGGAAAGGTCCATCGTACGGTGGCCGGAGCGGTTCCCGGTGTGCGTCGTGCCGGATAAAAACGTACTCCGCAGTGCAAAGCGCTGGGGGGACGTGGGGTTGAGGGCAGCTGTGGTGGGACGTGGGCACGGGGGCAAATCTCCTGGCGGCCTCCTGGAAGACCGAGCGTTGGCGAGCCACGGACCAGGGGCCGGTGGCGTCAGGGATGAATTCGCCCGGCAAGCGCAGTGGCTGGACGTAGACCAGCTCAGCGGTGGAAGCCTGGAGGTCCTCTTTAGGGGCCGTTCGGAGGCCCAATAGGACCCACGGAAGCCTGTCGGCCCAACCGTCGTCCTGGAGGCTGGCCCTGAGAGCGGCCTTCATCGAGCGGTGGAACCGCTCGCACAAGCCGTTGGCTTGGGGGTGGTAGGCCGTGGTGCGGTGAAGCTTGACCCCCAAGGCCTGGGCGACCGCGCCCAAAAGCTCGGAGGTGAATTGCGGGCCTCTATCAGAGGAGATGTCCGAGGGGGCGCCGAAACGGGCAATCCAGGTGCCAATGAAGGCCTGCGCCATGTCGGCGGATGTTGTTGATGCCAGCGGCACGGCCTCCGGCCACCTGGTGGTCCTGTCCACCATTGTGAGGAGGTGGGTGAAGCCCCGCGAGGAGGGAAGGGGTCCCACCAGGTCCACATTGATGTGGTCGAAGCGCCGCGCGGGCACGTCGAATGGTGCCAACGGGGCCTGGGTGTGCCGGTGGACCTTCGCGCGCTGGCAGGCGACACAGGCATTGGCCCAGTCGCGGACGTCTTTACGGAGCCCATGCCAGACGAATTTCGCTGCCACGAGCTTCTGTGATGCTTTCCGACCCAGGTGGGAAAGGCCGTGGAGGGCGTCAAAAATGCGCCGCCGCCATCCGGTGAGCACGATGGGACGAGGTTGGCCCAGGGAGACGTCGCACAGGAGAACTGTGCCTGTGTCTTCAAAGGGGACGTCGGCCAACCGCAGGCCTGTGTCCGCTGTCCGGAGGGCTTGCACCGTGGGGTCGGCGGTCTGGTCGGCCGCCATGTGGGCAAAGTCCACACCCAGGTGGACGGCGTTCGCGCTGGACCGGGAGAGGCAATCGGCCACAGCGTTGTCCTTGCCCACGACGTGCCGGATGTCCGTCGTAAATTCGGACATGGCGGAGAGGTGGCGCTCCTGGCGGGCCGACCATGGCTCCGTAACCTTGGCCATGGCGAAGACCAGGGGTTTGTGGTCCACAAACGCCGTGAACGGGCGGCCCTCCAAAAGATGGCAGAAGTGGCGAACAGCCAGGTAAAGGCCGAGGAGCTCGCGGTCGAAAGCGCTATACTTGCGCTTGTTAAGGCGAAGCTGCCGGCTGAAGAAGGCCAGCGGTTGCCAAGCTCCGTTCACCCACTGTTCATGCACGGCGCCCACCGCATAGTCGGAAGCGTCCGTGGTGAGGGCGATGGGTGCGTCGAGCGCCGGGTGCGCCAGCATGGTCGCGTTGGCGAGGGCCAGCTTAGCGCCCGTGAACGCCGCGTCCATCTCTGTGGTCCAGGTGACGTCGTGCTTGTCCGGCTTGCCCCAGAGGGCTTCGTACAGGGGGCGCATGAGTTGGGCGGCGCGAGGCACGAACCGGTGGTAGAAATTTACCATCCCCAAAAATTCCTGTAGGGCCTTGATGGAGCGAGGGCGCGGGAAACTTGTGACTGCCTCCACCTTGGTAGGCAGCGGGACGGCCCCGCGCTTCGTGATGCGGTGCCCCAGGAAGTCGACGGCCGTTATGCCAAACTGGCATTTCGCCGGGTTGATGATGAGGCCGTGCTGGCCGAGGCGCTCAAAAAGCGTGCGCATGTGGACGAGGTGCTCCACCCGGGAAGTGCTGGTGATGAGAATGTCATCCAGGTAGACGAACAGAAAGGTGAGATCGCGCAGCACACTGTCCATCAGCCGCTGGAAGGTCTGGGCCACGTTCTTAAGGCCGAACGGCATTCGGAGGAACTTGAAGAGGCCAAAAGGTGTAATTACAGCCGTCTTCGGAACGTCGGCCGGCCGGACAGGTACCTGGTGGTAGCCCCAAATGAGGTGGACCTTGGAGAAGATCACCCGCCCCGCCAAACGGGCGGAAAAGTCCTGTATGTGTGGTATCGGGTACCGGCCGGGGGTGGTGGCGTCGTTGAGGCGCGATAATCGCCGCATGGTCGCCATCCGGCACCCGGTTTGGGCACGATGTGCAGGGGCGAGGCCCACGCGCTATTCGAGCGCCGCACAATTCCCAATCGCTCCAGCACGTCGAATTCCGCCTTCGCCACGGCGAGTTTGGCCGGGTCGAGGTGGCGAGCCCTGGCATAGACCGGTGGACCTGTGGTCGGGATGTTGTGTTCGACGCCGTGCTTGACGGCGACGGCCGTAAACGTCGGCTGCGTGAGGGCGGGAAACTTGGCGAGTAGGCGGGTGAAATCGTCCACGGCCGGGAGCGCGCAGGCTAGCTTGGTCGGAGCGGAGCTGCTCAATGAGCAAGCGAGCGAGCTGAAGGTCTCCGCGTTGATGAGCCGACGCCGTTTGACGTCGACCAAAAGCCCATGCGCGCAAAGAAAATCTGCACCCAGCAAGGCCATGGGCACGTTCGCCATTATGAAGTCCCGTTCGCCGGGAAGTGAATAGTGTTTAATGAATTCTGGGACATCCTGGAAGTAGCCACGATACCACAGGCCAAGTGAGCCATGCCACATGCCGAGCCACGATACCACAGGCCAAGTGAGCCATGCCCCGTGCCGAGCCACGATACCACAGGCCAAGTGAGCCATGCCCCGTGCTGAGCCACGATACCACAGGCCAAGTGAGCCATGCCCCGTGCCGAGCCATGATACCACAGGCCAAGCGAGCCATGCCCTGTGCCGAGCCACGATACCACAGGCCAAGCGAGCCATGCCCCATGCCGAGCCACGAAACCACAGGCCAAGTGAGCCATGCCCCGTGCCGAGCCACGATACCACAGGCCAAGTGAGCCATGCCCCGTGCCGAGCCACGATACCACAGGCCAAGCGAGCCATGCCCCGTGCCGAGCCACGATACCACAGGCCAAGTGAGCCACGCCCCATGCCAAGCCACAATTCTAAACCCAAAGAAAGCCGATCCACGATGCCACACGCAAAGCGAGCCATGCCCCGTGCCGAGCCACAATTCCACACCCAAAGAGAACCGTGCCCCGTGCCGAGCCAGGATACCACACGCAAACCGAGCCATGCACCGTGCCGAGCCACGATACCACACGCAAAGCGAGCCATGCCCGGTGCCGAGCCACGATGCCACACGCAAAGCGAGCCATGCACCGTGCCGAGCCACGATACCACACGCAAAGCGAGCAATGCCCCATGCCGAGCCACTATACCACATGCAAAGCGAGCCATGCCCCGTGCCGAGTCATGATGCCACATGCAAAGCGAGCCATGCCCCGTGCCGAGCCACGATACCACACGCAAAGCGAGCCATGCCCCATGCCGAGCCACAATGCCACACGCAAAGCGAGCCATGCCCCTTGCCGAACCACGATACCACACCCAAAGCGAGCCGTGCCCTATGTCGAGATTTCATTGGGAAACCTCGATCAGCTCATTTATTGGGTTGCCCACGTGAGTGACTATGAACCTTGTCATGCTCTAATCAAACTGCCTCGAAGACCTTTGGACCCACAGGGTCTTTCTGCAGATGGCTTTGTCCTTCTTTTGAACTCCTTCACGTTGCATTCGTCGTCCGCCTGCGATGTCTCTTTTGGTAGAAATTTCCGTCCAATTCTCCTGTGATAACCTTTTATGGCGGAGACCCCGACACAAATCTCCCATTGGATTGGGAATTGTCCACAGGAATTGAATGGGGTTTTGGTCCAATGGGGCATCCGATTGACATTTCCCTGAATGGGGAAGCACTTCTACCCTGTGGTTTCCCCCCTGGGAATTTTGTGGAACATTTGCACAAGTGAAGGAACAATGTGGTGGATATGAGGATCAGGTATCAACGATTGTTGCAGTTTTTCTGGCACCACTTGTACATGATCACAGCTCAATATCATGTCATCAGGCTCCTTTGGGATGTGCTATTTCATGTTTCATCCTCCATTCACCATAACGTATTTGCTTTGAAGCACCAGGAAAACACAAAGCAAATGGTATTCATGTCAATTTGTAAAAAGTTTCTAAAAAAACAAATTCCACTTTGCCATTATTGGGTACTAGTGAGATGCCCGTGCCATGCACGGGTGGGAGGCCAGAAGCAAACAGACAATGCAGATACGGTGAATGCTAAAGTATGAAACCAATAAATTCCACATTCCCGTAGCACCTTGAGTCGCACATCAGACATGGACAGCAAGTTCGTGAAGGACTTCCATGAAAAACGTACCTGTTCGCAAACAAACGGGTACGTTCACGCATAGAAACATCGATCGTGGGTCCGTGGCGAATCTGCATATGGCGATCCGCGAAGTTCACGTTTAGAAAGTAGAAACCATCACGGCATGTCGTCATTCACTTGAACTCGATATCTCTTTTTTCATTCCAAACAACATATCTCCAATCACAAATTAATCACAAAATAAACTTTTAACAACATTGTTAATGTTTCCTTCATTGTAAAAACTACCAAGTCAACAGTTAAAAGGATTTTGAGCCGATAGGTGTTACGGCCTCGTCAATATCGATGGAGACAGCGATCTGTTGGCTTACACACCACCCAATTAGCTATGTGGAATTCTCTCATGTAGAGATAAAACCCACATCGTTTGAACTTTGGCTGAGGTCATTATTTACTTTTAATGATGTTTATATACAGCTCAAAAAGAAGATAATTGGTTTTGGGTCATCCTTTCCGCATATCTGGTCGGATTGTGAGTTGGAGAGACGGCCGTGATGGCGGGGAGGGGGTTGGCATTCTCTCAAGCAGGGATTCAACCCATGTCCTTATAAAAGGTCTTTGTCCGAGGTCACCGAGTCCGATCGGTGCAGCCGATCGGTGCAGCTGTGCAGCTCTGCAGCGATCGGTGCAGCCGTTTGCGCGGCACCCAGGAAAATAACATTATGCGGGAGTCCAAACCTGAAAATGCTGGAGGCCAAAGCTGAAATTGGAAAAACAATATACCCTATTTTACTCCAGGAGATCCCAGGATTACCCACCCAAAATATCGTTGGATCCGTTCAGCCGTTTTTGCGGTACCTTTGAACAGACGGACGGACAGACAGACGGACGGACATTTTGTGAATTATAGTAAGATTATGTGTGGATCAGTGTCAAAACAATCTCAATTTTATCCATTTTTAATTCAGGCTGTAATATAACAAAATGTGAAAATGTCAACGGGTGTGAATATTTTCTGAAGGTACTGCACCAGTGGGAGAGGGGTGGCAAAGCGATCAGCATGACCCTTGCCAAGAAACTGCTCTGGCGGACCTAATGCTCTGAAACAGTATCAGTCAATCGTTCATTGCCGCATATGGTCACGTGGACGGCAGTAAGTGGGACACCTTCCCTGCTACCCCCCCCCCCCCCCCCCCCAATCCAACAATCACCCGTTTTGTTGCATTTGTTTTTTTGGGGTTTTTTTGGTATATTTAGTCGAGGCTTGTATAAGAGCTAACACAAAGAACATATAAAAAACGGAGCAGGAGACAAGAAGGTGAGAGAGAGAGAGAGGGAAGCAAAACAACAAAACAACAGAACAAGGACATCTGGAGATCTGTTGAAGAGAGAGAGTCAGTGCGGGGTACATGGGATAAACAAGATGGACACTACAGGGGCTTTCAGGAAAGAAAACAGGGAATTTGAAAGAGGTGAGTTTGGGGTGGATTAATGGGGGTAGAAAAAATCAAGGTTTTGGATGGGGGAAGATATGAGATGGTGGTGAACAGCTGTTTTGAAGACCTGGAAGGAGGAGTGGGATTGAAGAGAGTGTGGGAGTTTGTTCCAGAGGTGGGAAAAAAAAATTTTTTCTTTGTTGATCGAGGCTCATGGAAAAGCTAGAGCAGAATGGAAAGGGGGATACACCAACGGCAGAGTAGAATTCAGAGTGAGATCAAGGGGAAGGGGAGAAGGTCAAATGGGGGTGAAAAAGATACACACAAGCTCAATGAGACACAGGAAGAAGAGGAAGGGGGGAAAGTAGAGATGAAACAGAAAAATGAACAGAGGTGAGGGAGTGGGGAAAAAATCACAATAACCTGGAAAAAGGGAGTGCTTGGGAATGGGGTAACTTGGGGGTGGACGAGATCATGAGAATGGATGGGGGGTGACATGAGATATGGTGAACAGCTGGCTTAAAGCCCTGGAGGGGAGAATGACACGGATCAGACTGTGGAAGTCGGTTCCGCAGGTGAGAGAAAAGAGGATCAAATGAGTGGAGGTGAGCAGTAATCCTGGATTTTGGGAGTTTAACAAGAAGAGGGTTACTGACTGACTGAGTGAACCATCCAGAAACCTGGGAGGTACAGAATCAATTGTGTGGAGGGTGCAAGACTAAAGAGGAGGTGCTGGAATACAGAGAGGGCACCAACCTGTCTGTGATACCCATATAGACACTCGGATTATTGCGGAAGATCCCAATTATGATTTTGAGGGAATTGTTAGATTGGACACAAAATATTTATACATGTATATTACTATTTATAATTCACCAAATGTCCGTCTGTCCGTTTGAAGGTACCGCAAAAACGGCTGAACCGATCGCAACGATATTTTGGGTGGGTATTCCTTGGACCCCTGGAAGTAAAATAGGCTATTGTAGCGGCTACTGCTGGGTTTTCACAATCGCCTTGCACCTATCAAGGACGCGGAGCAATCACCATGCCGGGCTCGTCCAGGACGCCCGGGCAGGCCCGCGCTCAACTTGCCAGGCCTCGGTCGGGACGCCCGGGCATGCCCGGGCATGCCCGGGCAGGCTCGCCCTCAACTTGCCAGGCCGCAGCCAGGACGCTGGGCCACGCCCCCTGGCGCCGGGCCTGGGCAAACCCCCGGGGATAATAGATATATATTGCTGCCCGATAAACGGGTTTTCAGAGTGCCTGAGTGTTTGATTTCATTAAAGCAACTCGGATGAATTCTAGCTTTTTGTCGCGTCCATTCTTCCGATCGACGTGGGAGCCCCAGCTCCTTCATTGGTGACCTATCGACATGGACACGGCAGTCGCCCTTAAACTGCCTACCTTCTGGGAGGCTCACGCGGCGGTTTGGTTCGCGCAGGCGGAGTCCCTGTTCGCCCTGCGAGGCGTCACGGCCGACGACACCCGCTTCCACCATGTGGTAGCTGCGCTCGGGTCGGCTACCGCGGCCCGCGCCCTGAGCCTCCTCGAAAGCCCGCCGGCCGCTGACAAATACGGCGCGATTAAGAAGCTGCTCCTCGATGCTTTCGCCCTCCCATCGGCGGAACGCGCACGGCGCCTGCTCGAACTGCCTGAGCTCGGCGACACGCGCCCTTCCGAGCGAATGGACTATATGCTTTCACTGCTCGGCGAGCACTCTCCGGCATTCCTGTTCCGAGAGCTGTTCCTCCGTCAGCTGCCTAACCCGGTACGCCTCGCCCTGGCAAGCACGACGATCACAGATCCCCGGGCCCTTGCCAGAGAAGCCGACAAGATCTCCGCCGCAGGACAGCGCATCGCAGCGGCGACATGGGACCCACCGCCGTCCGACGCAACACCCATGGCGCCCGAGCACCCGGCACGGTCGACGGCCGAACTGCCGACGCAATTGGCGGCCGCTCTACCGAGCCGACCACCTCCAGCACGACGACCGAGGCCTCCACCTGACCAAGCGTGGTGTTACTATCATGCCAGGTTCGGACAGAAGGCCCGGACATGCCGACCCCCGTGCACCTTCGGCAGGCCGGGAAACGGCCGGGCCGGCGTTCATTACCAGCCATGAGCGCCGGCCACACGGGCAACTTACTGTTCATCACGGATAAAGCGTCCGGACGGCGCTTCCTGTGCGACACCGGCGCCCAACTGAGCGTCATACCCGCCTCTGACCAGGACAGGCAATCCGCGGTTTGCGGCCCCTCCTTGGTTGCGGCCAACGGATCGACTATCCGCACCTTCGGCCCGCGCAACGTCACCCTCTGCTTCGGCGGCCAACGCTTTGCTTGGACGTTTGTAACCGCCAACGTGCCCATGGCTCTGCTAGGCGCCGACTTCCTCTGCGCACACGGACTACTGGTGGACGTCCAACGGCGTCGTTTAATCAACGCTGAAACCTTCAGCTCCCTGGTATGCACATTGAGCAGCTCCGCGCCGACCGAGCTGGCATGCACCGTCCCGGCGGCGAACGAGTTTGCTCGCCTGCTCGCGGAGTTCCCGGCCCTCACGCGGCCGACGTTTTCGGCCGTCGCAGTTCGGCATGGGATCGAGCACCACATACCAACCACGGGCCCGCCGGTCTATGCCAGGGCCCGCCGCCTCGACCCAGCCAAGCTCGCCGTAGCGAAGGCCGAATTCGACGCGTTGGAGCACCTCGGCATCGTGCGTCGCTCCGATAGCGCGTGGGCCTCGCCACTGCACATCGTGCCAAAGCCGGGGGGTGGATGGCGCCCGTGTGGCGACTACCGCCGTCTCAATGACGCTACCACCCCCGACAGGTACCCGATCCCGCATATCCAAGACTTCTCCGCCCGTCTGGCGGGACGGGTCATTTTTTCGAAAATTGATCTCATACGGGGATATCACCAGGTACCTGTCAGGGCGGCCGACGTCCCTAAAACGGCAGTCATCACGCCGTTCGGCTTATTCGAATTCTTGCGGATGCCGTTTGGTCTCAAGAACGCGGCTCAGGTGTTCCAGCGCTTGATGGACGGCGTGCTGCGTGACCTGCCGTTCCTTTTCGTTTACCTGGACGACATCCTCGTCGCCAGCACGTCCCGGGCCGAGCACCTCCTCCACCTCCGAACACTGTTCGGGCGCCTCAGCGAGCACGGCCTCATCGTCAACCCGGCCAAATGCCACTTCGGCACGACGGCCGTTGATTTTTTGGGCCACCACATCACCAGGAACGGGGCCGTGCCGCTGCCAACCAAGGTCGAGGCCATCACCACGTTCCCGCGTCCCCGCACCATAAAGGCCCTGCAGGAATTCCTGGGAATGGTGAATTTTTATCACCGCTTCGTGCCCCGCGCTGCTCAACTCATGCGGCCCCTCTACGAAGCCCTCCGGGGCAAGCCGGCCAAGCACGACATCGCCTGGTCCGCAGCAATGGATGCGGCCTTCCAACGCTCAAAGCGGGCCCTCGCCGACGCAACACTGCTCGCTCACCCGGTGCTCAACGCTCCCATCGCCCTCACCACGGATGCCTCCGACTACGCGGTGGGCGCCGTACATGAGCAATGGGTGAACGGGGTTTGGCAGCCACTCGCTTTTTTCAGCCGGCAGCTCCGGCCGAACGAGCTCAAATACAGCACGTTTGACCGGGAGCTCCTCGGTCTACACCTGGCCGTCCGCCATTTCCGCCACCTCCTGGAGGGCCGACCTTTCACGGCGTTCGTCGACCACAAGCCGTTGGTTTACGCCATGGCCAAGGTCACGGAGCCATGGTCGGCCCGCCAACAGCGCCACCTCTCCGCCGTGTCGGAGTTTACCACGGACATCCGGCACGTCGCCGGCAAAAACAACGCCGTGGCCGACTGTCTTTCCCGGGCCAGCGCGAACGCGGTCCACCTGGGCGTGGATTTTGCGCTTATGGCGGCGGACCAAACCACCGACACCACGGTGCAAGCCCTCCGGGCGGCGGACACGGGCCTCCGCCTGGCCGACATCCCCTGCGCGGACACTGTCCTGCTCTGCGACGTCTCCCAAGGCCAACCTCGCCCCATCGTGCCCGTCACCTGGCAACGCCGCATCTTCGCCTCCCTCCACGGCCTTTCCCACCCGGGCCGGAAAGCTTCCCAGAAGCTGGTGTCGGCGCGTTTCGTCTGGCACGGCCTTCGTCGGGACGTCCGCGATTGGACCAGCACCTGCACGGCCTGCTAACGGGCCAAGGTCCACCGACACACCCAGGCCCCGCTGGCACCTTTCACCGTGCCCGAACGACGTTTCGACCACGTCAACGTGGATCTGGTGGGCCCCCTCCCCCCGTCACGGGGGTTCACACACCTGCTCACCATGGTGGACAGGACCACCAGGTGGCCGGAGGCCGTTCCCCTCGTCTCCACCACCACCGCCGACGTGGCGCAGGCTTTCATCGCCACCTGGGTCGCCCGCTTCGGCGCACCGGCGGACATCTCGTCAGACCGCGGACCACAGTTCACCTCCGAGCTGTGGGGCGCGGTCGCCCGCAACCTGGGGGTCAAGCTCCACCGTACTACGGCCTACCACCCCCAAGCAAACGGGTTGTGCGAGCGATTCCACCGCTCCATGAAGGCCGCGCTCATGGCCGGCCTTCAAGATGGCGGTTGGGCCGACCGGCTGCCGTGGGTCCTTTTGGGCCTTCGCACGGCCCCCAAGGAGGACCTCCAGGCATCCACCGCCGAGCTGGTCTATGGCCAGGTGCTACGCGTCCCGGGCGAATTCGTGCCCGACGCTACCAGTCCCTGGTCCGCAGCTCACCAGCGCTCGGACCTCCAGGAGGCCGCCCGACGGTTTGCCCCCGTGCCAACATCCCACCACGGTGACCCCCAGTCCTACGTCCCCCCAGCACTCCGCACAGCGGAGTATGTTTTTGTGCGTCACGACGCACATCGGCGGCCACTCCAGCCGCCGTACGACGGGCCCTTCCGGGTGCTGCGACGGGACGACAAGTCGTTCGTCATCGACATCGGCGGCAGGTCGGACCGGATTGCAGTGGACCGCCTCAAGCCGGCGCACGTGGACGTCGACCACCCACCACGGGTGGCCCTTCCGCCGCGGCGAGGCCGCCCCCCGTCCACGGTGCCCCCCACTCGACCGCCCACCACCTCACCGGACCCCCTCCCACGACCCGCCAGGGGTCGCTTCGGCCGGGTCATCAGGACCCCCCTCAAATTGACCCTGCCGGTGCAAGTCGATTCTGGGGGGACGTGTGTAGCGGCTACTGCTGGGTTTTCACAATCGCCTTGCACCTATCAAGGACGCGGAGCAATCACCATGCCGGGCTCGTCCAGGACGCCCGGGCAGGCCCGCGCTCAACTTGCCAGGCCTCGGTCGGGACGCCCGGGCATGCCCGGGCATGCCCGGGCAGGCTCGCCCTCAACTTGCCAGGCCGCAGCCAGGACGCTGGGCCACGCCCCCTGGCGCCGGGCCTGGGCAAACCCCCGGGGATAATAGATATATATTGCTGCCCGATAAACGGGTTTTCAGAGTGCCTGAGTGTTTGATTTCATTAAAGCAACTCGGATGAATTCTAGCTTTTTGTCGCGTCCATTCTTCCGATCGACGTGGGAGCCCCAGCTCCTTCACTATATTGTTTTTCCAAGTTTTCCAATTTTCCAGTTTTTTCCAAACACGATGGAATAATATTTACCGATATGAGCAGTCATGTGGCTTTTGTTGAAATTCTACGTACCAGGAGAGAGTAGATCGACTCCTGACGAACTCTTCCTATATAAACGTGCGGCTCCGAAGTAACACGGCAGCGTGTGCCAAGTGACTGAGAAACAGGTGTAGCGGCCGCTTCCGTGTTACAGATTCGGCGCGCACTCTTCACACATAAACGTGCGACTGAGAAAGACGTGTAGCGGCCGCTTCCGTTTTGCAGAATTCAATCTTTTTTCAAAATGGGCGCCATGTACTGTTTAGATTTTGATGATTTGCGTGTGATATGATTCAACGGATGTTTATATGAATCGTTTAAAGTAAAAAAAAAGCCTTCTGATATTTTTCCTTTTCATTTGGGCTTCCCAATTGAAGCGGGTACCGTTGCTAGTACTGTAAATAGAAAGAAGTAAATGGGTTCATTGTCCCGTCCTCTGCATTGCAGGAGATGGGGTTTTGTGATCACTTCTGTGTGTCTGTCCGGGCTGTAACTTTTATTTACCATTTGAGTTTTGTAATGACATTTTCACCAAAGCTTTATTATGAGAATATGGAGAAGGCAAATTAATTTTGTCAAAAGGTCAAAAGGTCATAGGTCAGCATCACATAAAATCATCAATTTCCATCCAATTGACTTGAAATTTCAATTTACCATTTGAGTTTTGTCATCAAATTTTCACCAAATTTTTATTATGATAATACGGAGAAGGCAAACTAATAATTTTGTCAAAAGGTCAAAGGTCAGCGTCACATAAAATCATTAATTTTCATCCAATTGACCTGAAATTTCAATTTACCATTTCAGTTTTTGTCATCAAATTTTCTACAAAACTTTATTATGATAATATGGAGAAGCCAAATTAATTTTGTCAAAAGGTCAAAAGTTCATAGGTCAGCGTCACATAAAATCATCAATTTCCATCCAATTGACTTGAAATTTCAATTTACATTTGCGTTTTGTCATCAGATTTTCACCAAATTTTTATTATGATAATACGGAGAAGGCAAATTAATAATTTTGTCAAAAGGTCAAAGGTCAACATCACATAAAATCATTAATTTTCATCCAATTGACCTGAAATTTCAATTTACCATTTGAGTTTTGTCAGCAAATTTTCACCAAAGTTTTATTATGATAATACAGAGAAGGCAAATTAATAATTTGGTCAAAAAGGTCAAAAGGTCAAATGTCAGCATCACATAAAATCGTTCATTTTCATCCAATTGACCTGAAATTTTAAGAATGTGCATAGTGTGTCACTGAATTGGTTCACCAATCAAAATTTAGAAGCTGATTGTTTTTTTTTGATCAAAAGGTCAAATATCAAGGTTGCGTAAATTTGCCAATTTTCACCCAATTGACCTGAAATTAAAAAAAAAATATTGCATATTGTGTCACTGAATTGGTTCACCAATAAAAAGATAGAAGCCGTTTGTTTCTTTTTTAGATCAAAAGGTCAAATGTGAAGGCTGCATAAAATCATCAATTTTCATTTTGTATTTTTTAAACTCTTTTTGTTATTTTGAGCATACGGAAGAAGAAGAAGACGTCTGAATACAAACGGATGCAGAGGAGCTTCGCATTTTCAGATGCTTTCTAGTTTAGTTTACTTTTTAGCAATGCGAGCCATTCTGCTCTCGGGTAAAAGATGGCGGGAAGGAGCCAGGTTGAGGATGAAATGGAAAAAGGTGATCATAAATTTAACTGAAATGCAAAGTTATTGGGATTTCAAGAGCATGACAAAAACGTTTTTTTTAAATCCTGCAACTGAGCTTTTTGTGGTTCCATTTTCTCATACAAAATGAGACCTTTCTATAGTATGATTGATGAATCCGTGACGTGTCGGAGTACAGACGAAACGAGGTGAGCACGAATGTGCTGGGCACATCCTTGTACGCCGTGGTGTGGCGCTATATCATGTCCGTGCCATTCTCTCGTCCGTCCACCACTCCCACCCCATCCCGCAGCACCTCCCCCACCGACTCCAGATCATCCATTCCATCGTTCTCAGACACAAAAACAACGCCGCATGGATCACTCCCCCTGTCTATGGCGGTGAGAATCCTGTGCATGGTTTTCAATCCACTGATCGCTATCCCTCCCTCTACCACCCGTTCATTTGTTCGAGCTCACCCTCCGACATAATGGTGAGAAACCCACTCACCTCGTCTTGCCTCCTAATAAACAACAGCTGTTCAGCCTCTAGCATCACATCCATCCTGTCTGTCTGTGTCACTCTTTCTGTTTGTCTGCGTGTCTAATCTAGGTCTATCTGGTGTGTGTGTCACTGTGTGTGTGTGTGTGTATTGTGTGTGAGTGTGTCTGTTTGTGTGTGTGTGTGTGTGTGTTTGTGAGTGTGTGTGTGTGTGTGTTAGTGTGTATTAGTGTGTGTATTGTGTGTGAGTGTGTGTTTGTGTGTATGTGTGTGAGTGTGAATGTGTTCGTGGGTGTGTATTAGTGTGTGTAATGTGTGTGTGTGTGTCTGTTTGTTTGTGTGTTAGTGTGTGTGTGTGTGTGTGTGTGTGTGTGTGTGTGTTAATGTGTGTGTATTAGTGTGTGTTTTGTGTGTGAATGTGTCTGTTTGTATGTATGAGTGTTAGTGTGTGTGTGTTAGTGTGAGTGTTTGTGTGTGTGCATGCGTTGATGTGAGAGTGTGTTAGTGTGTGTGTATTAGTGTCTGTATTGTGTGTGAGTGTGTCTGTTTGTGTGTATGAGTGTTAGTGAGAGTGTGTTAGTGTGAGTGTTTGTGTTTGTGTGTGTGCATGCGTTGATGTGAGTGTGTGTGTATGTGTTAGTGTGTGTGTGTGCATGTGTGTGTGTGTGTGCATGTGTGTGTGTGTGTGTGTGTGTGTGTGTGTGTGTGTGTGTGTGAGTTATGTGTGTGCGTATGTGTGTTTTCCCTACTAAACAGCACTTTATTTTGTAGAACTGTATGTAAGAATTTTATCACTAAATTCCCTTATGGGTTTTAATTCATTCTTATTTTGGAGTGTTCCACTCGTTACATATTTTCTCCAACCGCCTCATCTCAGGTCATCAATTCGGATTCTCACTGGGTCACTCGAGTCCACCTTGGACATGCTGCTTCTACACTCCGAAAAATGGATGGATGCCCTCAATGTCAGACAGGAGGAGATCATGGCCGTTTCTCTCGAAATATCTCAAGCGTTCGATACAGTCTGGCATCCTGCCTCTCAAAACTATGCCTACGGCATATAAGGCTGACTCCACACATGGCGTACTCAACGGTGGTGTGGCACTTAAAGGAATCCTTTCATCCCCCCTTCCTGTTCAGGCTGGATTTCCGCAAGGCAGTGTTTTGGGTCCAGTCCTATTCCTGATCTTCATCAATAACTCTCTGACTCTGTGGAAAATCCCATTTACTGATCACTCCCCCTTCTGCTGTGACATCCCTCACCCTTCAGACAGGAAAGCTGCAGCCTCTTCCTTCTCTTCAGACGTTGATAGAATCACAAGCTGGTCAAACACTTGGAATATCTTTCAATCTTGACAAATCTCACACTCTCACTATCTCTAAAAGAACTGTCAGGCAAATCCTCCTATCTAATTTCTTAACAATCCTCTTGAGGAAGTTCAGTCATTCAAACTTCTGGGTCTCACTATCTGCCATGATCTTTCCTGGGAAAACCACATTTCCAAGCTGGCCTCCAAATCCAGTTGTCAACTGGGCATCTTCCATAATACAAAGTCCTTCCTTGGCACACTTGAAGTCCTATCTACCTCCATTGCCTTCATTTGCAGCTTGATAGAGTACTGCTGTCCTATCTGGGCTGGAGCACCTGCCTCACATCTTGGGCAGCTTGACACCATTGAAATGAAGGCCTTCAAGATTATTGGAATCTCCCACGATTAAGCTGAATCTCTGAGCCTATCACTTTCCCATCACCGACAGGTTGGTCGTGTTTCTGTTTCTACCACCTCCTTTCTGGTCTTGCACCCTCTGCCCTTTCCGTGCTTTGTCCTACACCCCTGCCCCTCCAGGTTTCTGCAGGGTGCACGTGGTCCTCCCTCCATCAACACCCTTCTGATCAATCTCCCAAAATCCGGGATCACTCCTCACCTCCACTCGTTCATTCCTCTTTTTCCCCACCAGTGGAACGAACTTACACATCCTATTCAATCTCACTCTTCCCTCGAGGTCTTCAAGACAGATGTTCACCACCATCTCAAATCATTCCACATCCAAAACCATGAACTTTTCTAACCTCTTTCATTCTCCCCAAGCACACTTCTTTCCTCGTTTCCAGTTTGTACTTCCTGGGAGTTTGCGGCTGTATCCATCGTGTCCACCCCTTGTGTCCCCCCTTAGCCCTCATTCTTCCCCACATCCGTTATGTATCCAAGTATCCCTCTATTTTGTCTCGCAACCTTGCTGTTGGTGTGTTTCCCCTTCTGTTTTTTTACTGTCCCTTTAGTTCTATTACAATCATTCCATGTTCTAGCTTCTCCATGAGCCTTGACTTTGTATTTAAAAAAAACCTCTCGCATTATGCCATTTTTTACATTAGAAATGATAGAGATTTTCCACCTTGCCTGATTTTTTTCTCTCGATGTACTTTCCCCTTCCCTCAGGTTACTAAAGACAGGTGCATCCAATGGTAGAGTCTGGAGAACAGGAAAAAGTTGAGGATATGGGAGAGAGGAAAAAATGGTAAACAAGGCCAGATGGTTATACCATCCTAAAATAACAACATCTGCAGTTGTTCTTGAACAACAAAGACATGTTTGAAGTGTGGGCAAATCTTTCTGAGATTGAGAGATGGTGGAAGCTGTTCCCTCGTTCGCTTGCACATTTTGACACCTTTGCTCCCGCCTTTTCACACCCACGTCCCACAGCCTTCTCCTCCAAAACTCAATTTTCACCTCCGGCTCCAGCACAACCCAACCTACTTTACCCAGCTAATTCCATGAAGTAGTGAAGTTCTGTGCTCAGCTTCATTCCCTATCTTTATATAGGCCTATCCTGTACTTTCCCTGCAAGTCCGTTCAAACGACCGCTTGCTGGTACAGATGAGGGATAAAGTCATCAAATTGGGGAAAGGCTCGGGTAGTGGTAGAGGCACACATTTTTAACTCGGCTAGGGAAGGACAGACATCGGTTGCAGAACTGCTGCTGAATGGGACCGTGAGCCCGTGGTCGATGGGGAGCAATGTCCTTTCAAAACATTCCGTTCTTCTCATCAACTGGACTTCAGTTCCTGAAACATCGGAAGCAGAGGTGAGTACAACAGTTGACTTTTTTGTGTTTTTGTTGTACAAAAAAGTACCTTCGAGGAGATATTTAACGATTTCCTCAACATTGGGATGGCCTGTTGAGGATCCCCATCTGAATACATACCCCATGATGCTGGGATCCCAGGTCCAAACCCCATATAGATATACTGTGTAGCTTTGTTCACTGTCTACTTGTAACACATGTAAAAGTGCATTGATGTCACCTAGGAATGTCCTTGTCCTGCATCTGATATATGTGAAAGATCTTGCACATCCATATATCCCTGGTGTCTTGTAGACATCTCAGGAAAAAAACAAGCATTCTTACCTTATAACATAGAAACTTCAGTAAGTGATATTCATTTCACTGTTGTACTTTGTTGTTGTTGTTGTTGTTGTTGACCTATTATTCATGGAAAGTTTGGTGTTGGCTGATGAACGGGAAGGTGGCTGATTTAAGATCTGAAGGTCTTGAGTTTAAGCCCTTGTCGTGCGTTGAATTCGCCCACGTTGGCTGACTTAGCCTGTCGTCCTTCCGAGGTCAGAAAAATGAGTACCAGGTTACTGGTAACGGGGGCACAGCCACGCTTCCAGAAAATGATGCAACCATCAGGTAGCTCAGTGAGGCTAAACAGCTCAGTGGTGAGTGTGCATACCTCTAAGCTACCCTGCGAGTTGTGTGCCTCCTTTCGAGCAACATTTGGTACAAAGCGTTGGTGACGGTGGAACACTACTCGAGAGGGAATAAGTGTTTGCATATTAGAGAGCTTATGTGTTCCCTAATTCTCCCCATAGCTTAGATCTTAGGTACCGTAATATAGTGCAGCATGGAGTAGCAAATTCAAACCATAAGTGGCAAGGCTAACCAGCTGTTGGTTCTTCCGTACAATGATACAACCCATCCCATTGCTGGATTCATGTACATCTATGAAGTGTAAATGTACAATCTGATTGGTACATGTTTGTACATAAGTATTTCCTCCAATATTTTGTCCAGCATTGTTCAAATAATTAATCATTCAACTCATATCTACAGTTTCCCAAACTTTAAGACTATATTGATGCGAAGCAGGGCTACGAGGTATTCAGGACCTTTCTCTATAAGGTCCCACAGTTGACAGTGCATGTCAGTGCAGAAACTCTACCATGAAGTCCAAGAAAATCCGAGATAGAATTGTGAGGAGGTGTAGATCCAGGGAAGGATATAAAACATTTTCTAGAGTGTTGAAAGTTCCCAAGAGCACAGTGAGTTCCATCATTAGGAAATGGAAAGAATGTGGAACTACCCAGACTCCTTCTAGGGCCCGCCATCTGACCAAACTGAGCAACCGGGTAAGTTGGACCTTGGTCAGGGAGGTGAGCAAGAACCGAATGACCATTCAGACAGATCAACAGAGTTCCTTGCTGAGATGGGAGAACCTGCCAGAAGGTCATCTGTCTCTGCCGCACTTCACAAATCGAGGCTTTATGGGAGAGTGGCCAGACAGAAACCACTCCTGAGACAAAAGCACATGACAGCATGCCTGGAGTTTGCAAAAAGGCATGTAAAGACTGAGAGCATGAGGCAAAAGATTCTGGGTATGTTGAGACGAAAATTAAACTCTTTGGCCTTAATACAAAGTGCTACGTCTGGTGGAAACTGAGTACAGCTCATTACCCATTTAACACCATCCCTACTGTGAAGCATTGTAGTGGCAGCATCATGCTATGGGGATGCTTTTCAACGACAGGGTCTGGGAAACTTGTAAGGATAGAGTGAACTATGAATGGAGCTAAATACAGGCAAATCCTTGAGGAGAACCTGCTTCAAAGTGCAAAAGACCTCAGACTGCGATGAAGATTTACGTTCCAACAGGACAATGACCCCAAGCATACAGCCAAAGCAACACTGGAATTGCTTCCGAACAAGAACTGCGAAAGTCCTTGAATGGCCCAACCAAAGCCCAGACTTGAATCCCATTGAGAATCTGTGGAAAGCCTTGAAGATTGCTGCTCACTGATGCTCCTCATCCAACTTCACAGAGCTTGAGCAAATCTGCAAGAAAGAAGGGAAGAAACTTCCTAAATCCAGATGTACAAAGCTGATACAGACATACCAAAGACGACTCAAAGCTGTAATCACTGCCAAAGATGCTTCGACGAAATATTAACTCAGGTGGTTAAATACCTATGCAAATTAGTGTTATCTGTCTGTTTAACAATAATTATTAAATACGCTTATCTGTCTCTGTGAACAGGATATCTTGAAAGGTTGTGGACTGATTCAGACGAAATTTTTTGGAGAGGTTGGGTATGTGACAAGGACGAAATGATCAGATTTTAGTGAATATCCTAATCCGAATCTGGATCCTAGAATATTGTCGTGTGATTCCCCAGGTGAATGCCACAGGGATCACGAATGGCCAATAGTGAGCTTTAACTTGGAGGTGATGATCAAATTGCGGACTTTATCTATGCACGGGAGGAAGAAAGTGGAGGGGAGGAAGCTGAAGCGCTTACCTGAGCAATCCCGCAGCGCAGTCTTCAAACTGCAAAAAAAAAAAACTCACACGACAACGCATTTACAAATGTACAGAAAATAATGAAAGGATTTATTAAACGGAATGCCAGGACAAAGAAAAGCACGACGATAAACTAAATTTCCTATATGGAGCGCTCCCGCACACAGAACCAAACACAGACCAAAGGGATGGAAGAACTGGAAAATAAATTATGTGTGTGTGCACTTAGCTCCGATCATGGGTGGGATCTCGTCAGGGTCTGCGAACGGGTCCGGGGCACTGGCTACGTTGCGCGCGAAGTGTACGCGTTGGCGGGAACCAGTCTCGTTGCGCCATTTAGCGCTGCAGTGCTCGTACACTCCTCCACGCACGGAGAACCGCAGTTCCCAGGCCGCAGCTCCTCCTGCAGCCTCTGTACGTCTCCGATGGCATCTCTGAAAATGGTCGGTCCAAGCACAATCGTTCCTGAGGACCAGAACGAGAACAGGCACAAGAGCATGAGGGAGAAGAACAAGGGAGCCAGAGGTCATAGAGGGAAAAAAAAAGCTTGAGAAGTTGAGAAGACGAGGAAAAATGTCGGTCCGAGTGTTATTTTAACGTAAAGTGGCTGCAATCTTGTGTCTGACCACCTCAGGCAATTCTCTGGTTTTCTTTCTTTTCTCCATGCTCATTGCGGTATACACAGTAACACAAAACAGCAGAATGATTCCTTTTCTCTATTCAAACAGCAGAATGAGTGATTTTTATATTGCAGGCACCAGTAACTCACCATAGGTGAATTCATTTCCAAAGTAAAGGAGAATCACCTGCTTGAAATTGAATTATTTCTAAAAGGTCCCAATAATATTGTCCGGGCCATTTTAGGATTTCTGTGTGGAATAAGCTAAGATTTTGTAATTTATTCAGCTTTTTTTGTTTTGTTCCCCTGCACACCAAAGAAATACATATGTGGACACCAAAAGATTTTTTAATTTCAAAAAAGTTCTGGAAGAAATGGTTCATTATTTGAAAAAAGTGCAATGGGGCCAATATTTTTGGCCATGACTGTATAGATGTGTGTATATACAGTGTATTCAGAATGTATTCAGACCCCTTCACTTATTTCACATTTTGTTATGTTGCAGCCTCATGCTGAAATCGTTTAAATTCATTTTTCCCCTCATCAATCTACACTCAATACCCCATAATGACAAAGAGAAAACAGGATTTTAGAAAGTTTTGCAAATTTATTCAAAAGAAAAAACTGAAATATCACATTCACATAAGTATTCATACCCTTTGCTATGACACTTGAAATTTATCTCAGGTGCCTCCCATTTCTCTTGATCATCTTTGAGATGTTTCTACACCTTGATTGGCGTCCACCTGTGGTAAATTCAATTGACTGGACATGATTTGAAAAGGCACACACCTGTCTATATAAGGTCTCACAGATGACAATGCATATCAGAGCAAACTCCAAGCCATGAGGTCGAAGGAACTGCCTGCAGAGCTCAGAGACAGGATTGTGTCGAGGCACAGATCTGGAGAAGCCTACAAAAAAATCTCTGCTGCATTGAAGGTTCCCAAGAGCACAGTGGCCTCCATAATTCTTAAATGGAAGAAGTTTGGAACAACCAGGACTCTTCCGAGAGCTGGCCGCCCGGCCAAACTGAGCAATCGAGGGAGAAGTCCCTTGGTGACCAAGAACCAAGATGAACCAAGACCAAGAACCAAGAACCAAGGTGACCAAGAGGTGACCAAGAACCCGAACCCACAGCAATGTTCTAACCTCCAGTGGAAAGCCTTCCCAGAAGAGGGCTGTTATAGCAGCAAAGGGGGGGGACCAACTCCTTATTAAAGCCCAGGAATTTGGAATGAGATGTGTGATATTCGGGTGTCCACATACTTTTGTTCATGTAGTGTATATATGTATATATATACATAACTGTGAGAAATAGTAAAAACTCCACAGTACGAGCAGGGCGTCTCATTTGTATTAAATAAATAATCGGGAGATTAAATAAGACGCGGACGTAGCTTCAGGACGGTCGATCTTTATATCGATCTTCAGGACGGTCGATATATATATATATATATATATATATATATATATATATATATATATATATATTGTATATGTGTATATCATATTTATGTATATCTGTATATCTAAATTAATATATGTGGGAAAATTACATGCTCAGAATCGAACCCAGGTCCTCTGGAAAAAAACCGTACTGGTGCTCTGCCATCTGAGCTATCTGGGAGACCCTGATTGGGCATGTAATTTTCCACATACTGTATATTAGTTTAAATATTTAATCCTGTTCATTAGTCTAATATATGTATATATATATATATCATGATATTTCCAAAAGTTGTGGACGACTTCTGACAAAACTTGATAGATGAGTTGGGTAAGTGACCAGAACAAGCCAATTAGATTTTGGTTCAGGTCCACATCCAGATCTGGCCTATCAGTGGATACAAAACGCATACGGACGCATACATGTGTCCCCACAACGCATACATGGCGGAGGTATGCTCCTTAGCTGTTCTAGTTTACACTGCAAATCAAGAATGACATTTAGTCAGCATGCAGCTGTTGGCTGCTCATGTATGGAGTGAGGAATTTCATCCATTTGTCACTTCCATGTGGCACATGCATACCACTAGGATAACGCATGCACGATGATCGCTCCTTTCGCCTGTCTTTTTTTTAATCATCATCTCTGATCTCATTTCATGTCGATGCCATCAACTCACTCCTCCCCTCACATTGCTCTTCATTTTTCATCAGTTTCCTTTAGTCTTGATTTACCTTTAACCAGACTCACATTATAATGGTAAAAGTGTCACGTGTCTGTGTCTCGGGTGGTCTGCAATTCAAACCTCGGCTGAGCTCAAATAACAAAGACTTTTAAAATGGTGCATGCTTGCTTCCTTGCTTGATGCTCATCATTTAAAAAGAATAGAGCACAAACAAACGACCATTGCACAGGCTTAATGAGCCATACGGCTTATAGTATTAACTTCTTTTTTTGCAGACGTAACTTTAATTCCATCGTTTGAAACCTTTGAAAGAAAGTTTGAAAGTTTTATCGTCACATGCATGTTGAAAGCTGGTCCCACACTTGAATGATCAAATCACACAATTTGGTTGTTTCGTATATATACAGTCACGTGAAAAAGTAAGTACACCCCATGTAAAGTTTTGACTTTTTCAACATATTTCAACATACAGCTATTTGATCTTCATTTCAACAATATTGATAGATGAAGGTGATATAATATAACAAATATCATGAAACATTTACATTTTGTAGTCCATTGTATAATTTAAATAAACATAAATGCAAATTTCGCATGTGGAAAAAGTAAGTACACCCTCGGCTCTAATAGGTGGTATTGCCCCCTTTGGCAGAAACAACCTCAAGTAAGCGTTTCTTATAACTGTCTACCAGTCTCTGACATCGACTGGGAGAAATTTTTGCGCACTCCTCCATGCAGAATTCTTTCAGCTGTGCGATGTTTGAGGGGTTTCTTGCATGCACAGCTCGTTTCAAATCCCCTCACAACATCTCGATGGGATTTAGATCCGGGCTTTGACGTGGCCATTCCAGAACCCTTCATTTCTTTCTTTTCAGCCATTCCTTGGTGGATTTACTGGTATGTTTAGGGTCATTGTCATGTTGCAAGGTCCACCTTCGGTTGAGCTTCAACTTTCCGACAGATGGCCTCACATTATCCTCAAGCACCCTCTGGTACATGAAGAATTCATAGTGGATTCTATGATGGTGAGCTGCCCAGGCCCTGATGCAGCAAGGCTGCCCCAAACCATAATATTTCCACCACCATGCTTTACAGTTGGTATCAGGTTCTTGTGGTCAAATGCTGTCTTTGGTTTTCGCCAAACATGTCTTCTGGTACTGTGACCAAATAGCTCAACCTTTGACGAATCTGTCCAGAGCACATTGTTCCAGAAGTGTTGGTCTTTGCCTAGGTGTTCATTGGCAAACTTTAGTCTTGCCCTGATGTTCTTTCTGGACAGCAAAGGTTTCCTCCTGGCACAACTCCCATGTAGATCAAATTTATGCAGCCTCTTTATAATGGTAGACTCGTGCACTTTGACATCAACAGTGGCAAGAGCTACCTGTAGGTCCCGTGATGACATTCTGGGGTTCTTAGAGACTTTTCAGCATCTTGCGGTCTGCTCTCGGGCTGAACTTGCTGGGGCGGCCTGGCCTGAACAAGTTGGCAGTTGTTTGGAATCTTCTCCACTTGTAGATGATCTTCCGGACAGTCGAATGATTGATTTCAAATTGTTTGGAGATCTTTTTAAATCCCTTCCCAGACTCGTAGGCATCTACAACCTTCTTTCTGAAGGCCTCATAGAGCTCTTTTGATTTAGGCATGGTGACGCCGCACACTTCAGCAACAAAGAGCAAACCAAACTAAATGTCTGAGGTTTAAATAAGACAGGTTCCTCCAAGATCCTCTCTAACGATGTTCTAATCATTTGCACCTGAGCTGGTGCACCTGAGTCTAATTTTAGGTATTTGAAGTAGTGATAAATGTAGGGGTGTACTTACCTTTTCCACATGCGAAATTTGCATTTATGTTTATTTAAATTATACAATGGACTACAAAATGTAAATGTTTCATGATATTTGTTGTATTATATCACCTTTATCTATCAATATTGTTGAAATGAAGATCAAATAGCTGTATGTTGAAATATGTTGAAAAAGTCAAAACTTTACATGGGGTGTACTTGCTTTTTCACGTGGCTGTAACTGAATCACTTGTATGCTTATGTCCTTGCAACCAGTTGCGAGCAGTTGCACAACCGGTTGCCTACAGTGGAGACAGGCTCTAGTTTCTTGCGATCTGCTGAGTGACTGGGTCATAGTGGAGCTGTCACACACATCTCACACACATGGACATACAGACGAATACACAACTGTTAGACGAGAGAAACACAGTCGCTGAGCTTGGCGGAAGTGCCGTCACATCCTGGAGCACTATGGGTATCAACGATGCTGCCGCCTTCCTCATCGCACTTAGCGTGGCATTTCTTAAGGAAGAATTTCCTCCTCCCCATGGATGCCAACCTATGATTGTCCATGCTCTTGTGCTTTTAAATGCTGAATGTCAAGCAAGGAAGTGGCACGGGCCATTTTGAAAATCTTTGATTTGAAAAACTTTGGAGTTCTAACTGTCGACCTCCCTGACTCAGAGCAGACACTCTAACCATTACACCACTGAGTCTGGTGTTGTTATGTGATTGGGCCTATTCCAGGCCAGCTTTGATGTGCCAGCTGGGTTATGAACTACGATTGATCGTTATAATGCTGACTGTACTATTTAACTTGCTGTGGTGAAGAGGCTGTAAATTTACAAAATTGTCGACTGGAAATGTAAGCTTTGCCTAAAAGGCCATCAAACATTTGGCCAACTTATTGCAAGAGGGAGATTTTGTGGAAGATAAATGACAAATCGTCAGCAATGATGTGGCTTCACTTCTGCATTCAATATCGCATTCCAAAATGACCAGACGAGACAACTACAACGGCCAGCTCTTCATCGGTAATTAGTTCATCATTGTGGACTAAAAGAACAAACTACAACCAGGGTCATCACAATTGGCAGAAAACATGTACCACACCCTTCTAAGCACGAAAACCGGGTTGTGCAATAACTAACTCAGATATGGACATAGCAGTTGCATGCAATTTAAGTTGCATAATTTTGAGAGTGCTTTTATTGCGCATGTGATCGTTCAGGTGTGACCCAGCTTCAGGCTTATGCAGGAGTTTGTCTGTACATCACTGTGACATGTAAAAGTTGGCAATAATAGCTGACAAAGACAATCCCTGTAGGCTGTGTTATATCGTGCTCCTTGTGTTGATGGAGCTTGATTCGACAAAGGAGGACAGAGCAGCAGTTGAAGAAGGCGCTGGCCAAGAATTGCCATTGTTTTTGGATACAAGCTGTGTGTTTCCTTTATTATGGATGCCTTCACTGTGTTGAAGTAGTCTGTGGGGAGAGATGGACCAGCTATTGCAGAAACACTGTCGAGAAATGGAACCCTGGTTGAAAATCCCAGAGAAAACCAATAGGCCAAATCCCATGAAAATCCCATAGGAAATTGGACCAGTTGGATGTACTGGTTTCAATAAAGAAAGTGAAATACTGCACCATAAGAAAATACCAATAAAACCCAGTAGGTCAATAGGACCAGTAGGGGAAGCTGGAACTAGTAGGATACCCATAGGTCAATGGGACCAGTATTGAGTCCAATAGAATACCAATTGGTCAATGGGACCAGTGGGAGATCAATAGAATACCAATATATAAATGAACAGGATTGTAAAGAATCAATCGACATATGTGGGAAAATTACAAGCCCAGACCAGGAATCAAACGCAAGTCCTCTGGTGAACTTTACCAGTTCTCTGCCATCTGAGCTACTATCTGAGAGGACATATTGTCGTGTGATCCCCCTTGGTGAATACCGGGGAATTGCGGATAGCAATCGAGCGTTACTTTGAGGCGTTCGGTTCAAATACGGATTTCACTATATATACGCAGGTGGAGGAGAGAAGAAGAAGAAGCTGGAAGCTTTTACCTGTCGGTCCCGTGCGAGCAGTCTTCAACCCTGCAAAGTAACTCAAACGAAAACGGATTGTAAAGTTTACAAAAATTAACAGGTTTATTACCACGGATGCTGATAATACAAAATAAAATGCGCGATAATTAATGTCCTATATTGGGACGTCCCCACACCAGACTTACACATGGACAAAGGGATAATTAAATGAAAAGAACCATTGTGTGTGTGTGTGTGTGTGTGTGTGTGTGTGTGTGTGTGTGTGTGTGTGTGTGTGTGTGTGTGTGTGGGCTTAGCTCAATCAGATGATGTATCTCGCCAAGATATGTCTCAGGTCCGTTGGCGGGACGAAGGCCTCCGAAGGCCCTTGTTCACTAGGCCTCGATAAGGCCTCCCGCGTGAAGCGAACGAGCAGGCGTGTAACCCGCTTCCTCAGCCGTGCAATGTCCTCAGGGATTCGGCACGTAACTGCGATGCACCCAACGTTCATATCAGAAGAGAGAGAGGATTGAGGGTGAAGGAAGGCATGAGGGCAAGAGGTCGGAGCAGAGGAATGGTGAGGGCAGTAGCACACGAGGTCCCGGCACAAAGGGATCCAAAAACGAGAAGGCCAAGAGAGAGAAAATGTCTGTCTCCTCGTACTTTTAACGTCAGCTTGTGACGTCACCGGCACTTTTCCTCCAATCAGCACGTCACTTCTTGCTCGCCTCTCACGTCCTCCGTGGTCTTCGCCAATCCTCTGCTTCCTTCTCGGCCTTCCTTCCACCAATCCGAGGGAAGCTTTTTGCTCCTCCCTCTACCAATCGGCGGGCTTCATCCTGCCTCGTCTCCCTATTCGTGGTGTCTCCTCCAATCGCTGCCCCTCTGGACGTTTATATTGCCTGCTTGCTCAATGCCCTATCACCACGTTGGCGCAATGCATGGGCGCCTCCTGCCTGCACTTCTGGTGAGTTTTATCGTGGGTGGGAATTTAATTAGTATGTGTGTGTGTTGCTAATAGGCCTTTCCTGCCATACGTGTCTGGTGCGTTGCCATACGGGATGAAGGATAAATCACAGGTCTCACGAACAGGGGAATTAGCATAATCCCTACTCTAGTTAACATAAGGCCATCCTTGTATGACCACAAGTATACAAACTTAATCCGACATCCGGGCTAGACAGGTCCTCTACTTATGTACATCGAGATGGTTCTTCTTCTTCACGACTGCCAGAGCATGATACCTACACAGATCTACCTGATCTATATATCACTCTACCCCAATATTCATAACAATATGTTGATTTAGAATACCAATAGGTCAATTGGACCAGTAGAAGACCAGTTCTAAATATGGAAACGGTTAATCGACTACCATAAATGTCCTGCTGTTTTGCAAATAACTTGTACAACATCAGGACCGCAAATTGTATTCACATATACAACAAAGACTCTACGCCTACAGGGAAACCCTGTTATAAAGAAAATGGCTATAACTGTGTGTTTTGTGTTTGTTTACAACAAAAATAAAATTAAAGTATTTTGATTGTTCTTTGGGTTTTCAGTCCAGTTGCATCTAATGGTTTCTATAGGTTTCAGACCAGTTTCATCTAATAGTTTTGTAGGGGAAGTAGTGGGGGAGACTCAAGACTCCAATGACCGGACACAGGTTTTACAAAAGGTCTGGTTTATTAACTGGTTATTCACTTCATTCCAATTACCAAATAATACCGCTTAATTCAATGGACCAGGTTAACTCTTTTCGCATGGTCCTTCTCGTTCGGCCGATGTTCCTCTGCCACTCCCGTCGGGCAGAGGGTCTGATGATGAGTGCTCGTCCGTTCCGTCGGTCAGAGCTTCTGGTCACAAGTCTCTTTGACTCAACGTTTGCTCTGGTTTATATGGACAACCTAGAGTTAATCCCCTGTCCGCTGAATGTTAATCCTTTCTCCGCTAATGCCCCGAGGTCATGCATGCACCAAGTCCTGGCATCAGCTCGCTCCCCCCCTGCTGCGAGTTCCGTTTACCAAACGATAGGGGGGTGCTCCAGCCAGGGGCTGTGACCAGGTGGACAAGAGATTACCATGTGCGTGCACATTCTTGGCATCCATTTACGAAATCGTTACCAGTCTTTACTCAATAAGTTACACTGAGTTACACTTCCACAATTCCCTCATCTTTTTGTTTTTGTTTATATTAACCATTAATCTAAACATCAATATAAGTAAATAGTCAATCACTACAAGTAAACATCATTACAAGTATAAGTAAATAATCAATCTTTGGTAATCAAATTCCCTTAGGCATACACCGTCATCCTGCAAGAATCACAAGACATTTCGTTGGTCATTGACTCCTTCCATATTGTTCAATCTATTGCATTTGCATCACAAATATATTTTCAAAACAACACTTTACCATCACCAAGATACAACAATTTCACTTCATTTTCAAGTTTTGTAAAGCATCTGCACCATCTGGCAAAAACGTTTGCCTCCACACAAATGTTGACTTTGTTTGAAAGGAAGGGCTGATCACTTCTGTTTGAATTCAGGTATGAAACATTTTCTCCTAATGTCTTCATAGCTCCTGCACTACTTCGTGTAGGATTTCGCTGTTGTGGTAACATTGCGGAGTCATAGACTGACCCTGCTCTCCTTGTAGCATTCTTGCCACTTTTTTCTGTAAACCATTGTAATTCCTGAACAAGGCCTTCACCCAGTTGTAGTCGGCTTGCCTCCTCCCTCATTGTGAGTGGGCAGCAAGTATTGGTGTGACGTTGATTGGCCAGCAAGATGTGGAACAGGGATGCCGGATGCATCCACAATGATGTTGGGACCATGGTGTTCAGGTCATCCATGGTCCATACCAGGAGTGGCCCGCAAAATCGTGCACAGCTGTTGTGAAAAGGCACAGCCATTGGTTTGCAGCTCCATGCTGGCTCCCCGGAAGTTGGTGAAGTAATAACATATGTCCCCGCATTTCACAGAGGTTGCAGGTAAAATGTCGTTGTCCTGCAACTTCTGATGTGATGAATGTTCGAAGCCTTCGAACAAGAGTAAGTGATCGCCTTTCTTTCATATGTTGCAGTGTGATCCAGGCAAATGGTCACATAAATTTCCTTGGTGAAGGTAAGCATTCATCTCCAAGTTACACGGGAGAATGTCTTCATCATTCTTTGAGAAAGAGGGTGTATGCCACGATTAACTTCATTTTTTTTTTTCAGCCACAAATTTTCTTTTTCGAACTTCTTCCCAATTCCGTTAGCACTCCCTTCAAAATGTGATCTCGTCTTATCCTTATGCTCAGTCACATCTGAATCTGCTTTCCGCACACACTGAATCAGATAGGGTACATCTTACCATGAAATCAGCATAATCATGTATATCTTCCGACAGTTTCACATTCAACAATTTGTTGTTTTTCCTTAACACAAAAAGTTATATTCATTTATATGCGTCACACAAATAATATTCAATCAGGTATGTATTTTATTACTAAACTAAGAATAGCATCCACAATTGCTTTCAGGTTAATATAGTTCAAAAATTAACTCATGCAGGTATTTTAGCACTACTCTAAGAAAATAAATTGTATATGATTACAATCACAAACGGGAATACCTAATTCCCAACAACAATTTTCCCAAACCAACAAATTAAGCATAATGTATTATTACCATAATTCCTCTCCACTTTTCCTTTTCCCCTTTTTTTCCTAACAGTGTGTCACTCGTGGTGATATGAGTTCACTGATATTGTGATTGACACAACTCATAACATTGTCGTTATGCCATTATCTTAATTCTACTGTTTATGTCGCCATAAAAGTCTTCCTTTTCTGGTTCCACATTTCTTTCCTCATTTGTCACTTCATGCGTTATCATCGTGTTGTTGGTTACCTTATTCAAACACACCGTCACTGAGGCTTTCAAGCAAGCCACCACTAAAACAATTGCCAATATAACTACTAAACCAACAAACAAGTCTGCTACTCCTTGTATATATTCATACCTATGACATAGTTATATGTCGATGACATTCAACATTATATACCAAACTAACAAGCTTCCTAAAAGGTAAATAAAGAAAATCCCTTAATATGTAACATAAATCAGATTATTTGTCTTACCCTGCTCCCCCTATCCCCCTATCTCCCGATTTCACTCATGTTGTATTAATATCAGCAGGTAATTGTATGTCATGTAGGCAAATAAATGTCACTATCCCAAGTAGGAATATCACATGTTGAAAATGTAATGTTTATCAATGCAAGGGGTGTTAAAATGTAATTCAAATGACTGTAAATCACGACTATCATTTATCTGCCACTGAATGTTCTGCTGGGCTGCTAGGTGCAGCCTTATTTTCTGTGGGATCGTCCACCTTAGCCCCATGTGCTTGTTTGCAATGAGGGGCATGAATCCAACTTTCTATTTTGGGTCCATATTTTTTTTTCTATTCTTATCAACCTCCTATGGTTTATCAATTTGTTCCAAAACACTGCAACCAAAGGTTTTAACCAAAGCTCTACCACACTATTTCCAATTTGAACTCAAAATGCTAATTAAACAACAATTCAAAGAATTAACTTCAATGGGTCAACAAACTCATTTTATAAACAGATCTAATTTTCCCATCCAATAATTTTCCTTGCCAAATGTCATATTGCAACACTTTAATAAACCTTCGAAAAATGTCTCCCAAATCAATAAATTCCCTTTTTCTTCCCAAATACTCATCTGTAAATTACATATTCAATTACAGTTTCTCCCAATTTGTTCGGTCTAAATGGCCACCGAAGTGGCTGCCAACATGCAGTACCGTTTTTATCTACCAAGCAAGTATTCGTCCACATAAGGCCTCTACCAAAATGTTGTTTGTAAAACAACAAATCTGGGATTTCTGATTACATGGATGCACACTCTCAGGACATTTCAGGCTGCTTGTTAACAATCCACTACGATAAATTAATTCCTTTACCCACAATCAAATAATTAGTACAAATTGAGGATATTCTCCCTATCACATTCATTTATAGATTCATTATGTTGGATCTAAATTTTCTCCCACTGTTGCAAGGAAGAACAATAGCTCTTATAAGTCTTTGTAATATCTCACTTCATTTACCCAGCATCAAAGAATTTATTTACTCTCCATTCCCATCTGTTAACCAGTGACTTTGTTTGAACTCCAAAACTTAATTTGATGAATCCCATGTGTATGGTACCACTTATTGAAACCCCTACTTTTGAAGAAAATATCCAAGTAAGTGTTTTTTTTTACACCCCCTTAACTGTTGCTCATCCATTTCTATGCACCCAGTGAGTACTACTGACACCAGTATGCCAATATAGGTGTGCGAGATTAACAAATATGTTGCAGGTACACGTGACATCGCGTTCTGAGTATAAATAACGTAACAGCGCGTTCATGGCTGCCCCTTGGTTTAAGATTCACAATGCATTCCGTTTTAAAACTCACAATAGTTCCAACCAGCAAGATATTCTTTACTATTTTCCCATATCATCTATGCCTAATACACAACCATACATGCAGCACAATTTATATGCTGATAAAATTCAAGTTTATATATATATCTATCTATAATTCCAGTAATCTCTGTCTGTCTGTCTGTACGTCTGTACGTTTGTTTGTTTGTCTGTGACCGCTGTTTCTCGACAACTACCGGTCCGATATACTTGAAACTTGCCAGGTATATTGCTGGGGACCCGAGGATGTGCCTTTTCAAGGTTTCATATTAATCGGACAATTACTTACCGAGCTATGTCCAAAAAACGATTCAACCAATCAGAGAGCAGCGAACGATCGCGTGTGCCGAACGTGGCGGGCACACTCTGCCTCGGATGGCACATTTGAGAGCGTATTCATTTATTTCACGTTTGCAAACTATGTTGGCGTTAAACTATGTTTTACAACTAATAAAAACGAATTTGCGATTCATTCGCTTTCCTGCGCGTTTGTGTACGCGATGGCGATTTCTTTACCAAACTCCGGAAGCCGTTCGCTTTGGACCGAACCATTGCATGTAAATAGAGGGGGGGGGATTGTCACCACTCGCAAGACGTTCGCTTTGGACCAAACCATTTCATGTAAATAGAGGGGGGGGATATAATTTTAGATATATATATAGTACGGGCATGCCCTAGTATATATATAAATCCATGAGCAGAGTATTCTGGGAAGTCAGTGTAAGACCTCTCCCAAATTTGGATAATTTTGTACTCCCTCATTTCTTTTTATGGAGCTCATATCCATAAATAGATGTTATTCTCATATAAATTCTATCAAAAATGGAATCCCAAAATTACTCACAATTTTACTATTAATTAATGGCTGCTCATAAGCCAGCACATCAAATCTTTATATTCCATCTCCCTTGACAAAAGAGATAATGTTCATAATCAAATTATATTTCTATTTTATTTTACGGATTCTCTGGATATTCAATCCCATCCACATAAAACTATCCATTTCCAGACAGGCACACTGTCGGTGTCAACAATCTTGTAAGATTGATACACAAAACAATAAAAAACACTAACATTGACACACAAAAATACACACACACATGCATTATGCGTATTTGTTTGCGTTGGAACTATTATTTACAGATCAAGATGGGTGTCAATTTTATTTCAATTTCATAAAATTTGTCCTTCAATTTTAGAAATGCTAATACACAAATGGACCAAAAAGTTTATTCTTAGAAAACCCCTATGATGTCACATTGAAATTACCCTTTCAGTTCCCACAATAATTTATCCAAATTTGACTACACACCCATTTACATGTCAGTCGACCACTGACTTATCAATCATGCGGAACACTAGTCCGAAATTCCCACCTGATCATGATGTGACTCTTGTCACTTGGTTTCAAAAATTTGCAAAGCAATTGTTCCAACTTTGTAAATTTAAAATTGTGTGCCCAACATAAAAGATCCAATTTCGTCATGTGATCAATTAATTACTAATTTGCTTACAAGCAAAAGAAAAAATGAATAATTCTTGCTCCGAAAACTTTTCAGACCCAAGAATCATCGACAGTTATTCATGTTTGTCCAGTAATCTAATTTGTTGAGGCCAATCGTCATTTGGGATTTGTCGCAATGAAGGCCTAATCATTGTCTGAGGTATCGGTCAGCACTGGTACCCTTGATCTTGGTTTACCCTATTAACTTGTCTTCCTTTTGGTATACGGACATCCTCTTTTCCAATGTCCCATCCGTCCACACTTGAAACACCGGTTTCTGTCGTTGTCTGATCTGTGCACCTGTGCACTTGTATTGCTGGGCTGCATCTCTACATCCCTGAGTTGCCACTGCAATCTCTCGTTATCTCCTGAAACACGAAAAAATTCTCTGTACCGTCCTTTTTGGGGAGACAACTGGAAATCTGATGGGACAACTGTCACTTTCATTCCTAATTTCGAGGGCAGTTGTGCATTTGTCTCCTCCACTGTATCCTGTATCCTTTTTATTTTAAGTTCTAGATCCGTTATCCGTTCTTGCTGTTCCCGTTGTCTGGATTCACCATCCCAAAGATGGAATGCAAGCCAGTCTACCGTTAGATTCTGTCTCTTCCTGGCTTTCAATCTTTGTTCCAATCTTTCCAATCGACTTCGCTCAAATGTACCATCTCTTGGAAACTCCTCATCATGTCCCTTTGTCCACAAATACCAATTCTCGACCTGCCTTATAGCTCCGGCACCATAACGGTCGTACATATGATGTGTACAAGTACCTTTTTGTGGAATTTCTGGTTGTCCTTGTGTATTCTTGCAGGCTCCATTTCCCATTCTGCCTTTTATCAAAGTAGCGTTGGATGTGTTGTAGCTTGTTCCAGGTTCCTCTAAAGCTTCACTCGTACCTCCAGGAAGGATCTCTCCACCTGTTCACATGGTGATTTCCAGAGAATCTCCCTCAGCTGTGGCTTTTGCACAATCCAATCTCACAGATCAGTATTTGCAGATGAGCCGGAGGGTCAGTATGAAATGGGTGAATCCTCAGGTGTCCGCTCTGTTTGACGGGGAAATCACACAATGGTAACCGCACATATATATCTGTATATAAACTCACCACCTTGCTCAATTTTCCCAGGTTGTCTCCACATTGATAATATCTCGCAAAGATATCAAAGCTTCTTTCTTGAGACCGCATTTTCATCAATCAAACAATCAATATATTCAATTCAATTTATTCAGTTCAATTTATTCAGTTAAATTTATTCAATTAAATTCAATCAATTAGATTCAATCAATTAACAATTCAATCAATTATTCAATTTCAATTAATTCATCAATATTCATCAATAAATCAAATTAATCATTTTGAATGACTCCTTGCATAAGTCCTTTCCCCAATGATGTCAGGACAGGTCCATCCATTGACTGAGATCGACTCTCATCGGTCGTCACCTCTGGTTCGTACCTCATGTCAATTGATGAATCACCGTCCTGTCCTAGGGTCATATCTGACATATTTCCCCATTTTGCCTGGTCTCCACAAATTTTCTTTGCAACCACTAAAGGCAACTCATCCTTCATTCGTGAGACAGCCAAAATGGATGGCAGATATTAAAGTTCATTGGAAAAAATATCTCATCATTTTTTCCTTTAATAGTACCCAAAATCTCTTGGCAATTTAAATTTCGTAAAACTCCTGAAATAAGACTGTAAAATTCCTTCAATCATGCTAAATTTTGAAACTCCATCGCTTGTAACACCCAATTTATCCCATAGGGCCTGAAAGTTCTTTCCCAAGTTCATGCAATCATTCTGCATTTGAACCCTATGATATCATTCATAATAATCATCATGATTTTATAGTCATGGTCATATCATAATCATCTATTTAAAACGAACATTTCCTTTATCACCACAGCTATGTGGTATAATCAACACTCGAATAAAACTGTACATAGCAACAGGCTACCTCATGGCCACTTAGTATACATATTGACAATAAGTCATAACAATATCGAATAATCATTGAACAATTCAAAAATCGCTTCCACTGCTCCAGCCGCAGCATTCGTCATTTTGTCTGCTCGTCCGCATGACCAAAACGAAATAAAGGGAGCTCAACCATTACACAGCGCTTTTAATGGCGCATGCCATAGGACCTCAACGCAATTTCGACTCAGCCAGAAAACGAGCAAATTTTGCAGGATGTTAACTGGAATTAGTCGTGAAAATATATCCAAAATACACAAAAAATACACACCCACAAAAATAAACAACAAACCCAAACAAACCCAAGGTCGACCCTCTTACACAGTAAATTACATCATTTCAGCATCGTATTGATTGCTGAAATATTCCAGGGTTTATACACCTTAAAAGAGGTATGCGTGGTGTTGCCCCCTCCCACGTTTATTCCAGGGTTTATACACACCTTAAAAGAGGTATGCGTGGTGTTGCCCCCTCCCACTTTTAATTCCTCATTAAATTCCTCATTAAATTTCTCATTAAATTACTTATTAAATTACTCATTAAATTACTTATTAAATTACTTATTAAATTACTCATTAAATTACTCATTAAATTACTTATTAAATTACTCATTAAATTACTCATTAAATTACTTATTAAATTACTCATTAAGTTACTCATTAAATTACTCATTAACTTAACTTACATAGTTTCAGCATTGTATTGATTGCTGAAATATTCCAGGGTTTATACACACCTTAAAAGAGGTATGCGTGGTGTTGCCCCCTCCCACGTTTATTCCTCATTACATCGTTTCCATTAAAAAACATCGCTTCTACTGCTCCAGCCACAGCATTTGTCACTTTGTTTGCTCATCCGCATGACCAAAACGAAATAAAGGGAGCTCAACCATTACACAGCGCTTTTAATGGCGCATGCCATAGAAACTCAATGCAATTTCGACTCGGCCAGCAAACGAGCAAATTTTGCAGGATGTTAACTGGAATTAGTCGTGAAAATATATCCAAAATACACAAGAAATACACACCCACACAAATAAACAACATTTATTCCGTTCAACAGAACAAACATTTCCTCTATTATGACATGCATGTCTTCAAAATTATATGACCAAGAGAAAAAGTAAAACTAATTAAAACTGCGGGCAGTGATGATCCGGGGACCATACCGCTCCATCCTGATTGGATGAGTGCGTGCTAGAGTCGTTAACAACGACAGTCCAGATCCGATTGTTCAAAATTTCAACTCAATCGATCGAAAAATGAACGCAGGGATGCATTTTAAAGGTGCAGTGGCACTAACTGAGTTGCCACGAATATGGCCACGAAATTGCCAATATGGCCATCACAAAATATTTTCCTTAATCAATTGGCTCATAGCATAACCAATCTGCAAGTATCTCATCCGAAGATGTATCTCTGAGGAATTTTAATTAAATAAGTCATATTATAAATCAACGAGTTAATTTATTAAATGATTAATCAATAAATCAGAATTTTCCTTGACAGCCACATCACTTGGTCAGTGTCATGTCCATATATCAGCTTCCTTACTCAAAAGGTGCCTGAGTTAATGTAATGTAATTACTGTAATAAGATTACTGCAATTACTGTAATGATTACTGTAATTACTGTAATTACCGGAACTGTAATTACTGTAATTACCTCAGGTAATTACTGTAATGTAATTACTGTAATGTAATACGAAATGTAATTAATTAAATAAGTACTTCCTTAATCGCTAATAATTAAATAACTCGTGAATTCTTATCCGATTTACTTAACATTTGAGTGTCCCCAAAACGTTGGAGCAAAACGTTGCAACAACGAAAGTGAAACGTTGTAGCGACGTTGTGGAAACGTCAGCAAAACACAACATTTGAATGTTCCCAAAACGTTGGAGCAAAACGTTGCAACAACGAAAGTGAAACGTTGTAGCGACGTTGTGGAAACGTCAGCAAAACACAACATTTGAATGTTCCCAAAACGTTGGAGCAAAACGTTGCAACAACGAAAGTGAAACGTTTTAGCGACGTTGTGGAAACGTCAGCAAAACACAACATTTGAATGTTCCCAAAACGTTGGAGCAAAACGTTGCAACAACGAAAGTGAAACGTTGTGGCGACGTTGTGGAAACGTCAGCAAAACCCAACATTTGAATGTTCCCAAAACGTTGGAGCAAAACGTTGCAACAACGAAAGTGAAACGTTGTGGCGACGTTGTGGAAACGTTAGCAAAACCCAACATTTGAATGTTCCCAAAACGTTGGAGCAAAACGTTGCAACAACGAAAGTGAAACGTTGTAGCGACGTTGTGGAAACGTTAGCAAAACCCAACATTTGAATGTTCCCAAAACGTTGGAGCAAAACGTTGCAACAACGAAAGTGAAACGTTGTGGCGACGTTGTGGAAACGTTAGCAAAACCCAACATTTGAATGTTCCCAAAACGTTGGAGCAAAACGTTGCAACAACGAAAGTGAAACGTTGTAGCGACGTTGTGGAAACGTTAGCAAAACCCAACATTTGAATGTTCCCAAAACGTTGGAGCAAAACGTTGCAACAACGAAAGTGAAACGTTGTGGCGACGTTGTGGAAACGTCAGCAAAACCCAACATTTGAATGTTCCCAAAACGTTGGTGCAAAACGTTGCAACAACGAAAGTGAAACGTTGTAGCGACATTGTGGAGACGTTTTACAACAACATTATTTCAATGTTGCAGGAAAGTAATGTGAAAACCGTTCCCAAAAATGTTATCTCTCTGTCTGTCTCTCTTTCTGTCTGTCTGTGTCTCTCTCTCACTTTCTGTCTCTCTCTGTCTATCTCTCTCTGTCTGTCTGTCTGTCTCTCTCTATGTGTCTGAATATCATCTTTATCTCTGTCTGTCTCTATGTCTCTCTCTCTTTCTTTCTGTCTCTCTCTCTCTGTCTGTCTGTCTGTCTCTCTCTATGTGTCTGACTATCATCTTTATCTCTGTTTGTCTCTATGTCTCTCTCTCTTTCTTTCTGTCTCTCTCTCTCTGTCTCTCTCTGTCTATCTCTCTCTGTCTGTCTGTCTGTCTCTCTCTGTGTGTCTCTCTCTCTCTGTCTGTCTATGTCTCATAATCACCAAACAAGAACAGTACACATTTCCTGTAATTATCTCTCATAATCAGGATAAATTTGGAACAGCCCTTAAACTAACACCAAGCAGATCAATTTTTATATTTAGGTTGAGGTTTCACACAAACTGGTTAACCAAATAATACAGAATTATTATTATTATTATTATTATTATTCAAAAACACTTGTTCACCAATTTCCCAAATTTCAGCTTCCTAGCTCAAAGGATGGCTAAGATATCGCCCAGACGAACAAACACACAACTAGAACGACGCTCAGTAGAGAGCATATCTCTGCCTTGGTGAACAGTTTATGTTTTGTATCCCACTGATAGGCCGGATCTGGATTCGGACCTGAACCAAAATGGAATCGGCGTGTTCTTGTCACCTCCCCAACTCATCCACCAGGTTCATTCACTCATCCATAACTTTTTTTAATATATGAATAATATTAAAATAATAACATTAATAAGTATATTATGTTAAATATAATGTATATCGCTTTTCACCCGATCTCTTGATGGTGAAGAATCACTTTAAACAATTCTCGTAGCCGGATTCGCACCTGGGTCTTCACCAAAATCCAATCATTTCGTCCGTGTCACCCATGCTATCTGTCTGGCAAATTTCGTCAAAAAAACAACAGCACTGGTTTTGTTTCCTGGAAGCTTCCTGCAAAACGCTTTGCTTCTCGCAAAACGTCCGCCAATGGGAAGTAAAGGGAGGGAGAAGGAGCGGGAGCAAGAGACAGGGTGCCGGAATGGACATGAGGGACAATGAGGGACAGTGAGGGAGTGTTGGTATGCAATTTTCATCCAATCGCCATCTTTCACAATAATTCTGGACCGGCATCAGGTGGGGTTGTCTGTCATGAATTTATTTGTTGATCGAACGAGTTTTAGACATGGCGGGAAAACTGAAAAAAAAAAATTTCTGTCCTCCACCCCCTTTTTTTTTTTTTTTTTTTTTTTTTTTACTTTGGACCCACGGCTTTCGTCCTACACAATTCCGTTTAATTTGTCTAAATCCGACCAGTCGTTCCAAAGATATAAGCCGTTTTGTCGCAATACCATAAATTGGAATGAGGTAAAAATATATATATATAAATATAATTCCATTTCCCGGCTCCCTGTCGCACGCCGAGCAAGTCGCGTGCTTTGAACAAGTGCAAAAAAAAAAACTACTTTACACGTGTACGGGTGTGTAAACGAGTGTACCGGCCTTACACGACTTGGAAGCAAATGGTCGCATGGTGCACGCATGCTCCGTTTGCTCCCAGGTCACAGTAAGGCCCTTAATGACCAGCGCCGACCTGGTGCATTTTATTTAGACAGCGCAAAAATACATATTTACAGAAATCATTTAGAAAAACACGAATAATAGCTACAGTCGTTTATCGAAGTACCATTCGTGATGGGTCACGCCACCTATATCGCGGCATCGGTGCGCAAGGAACCCCCAGGACCACCTCCTCCCCCATGTATGTACAAAACTATTCCCAAGTTCGTAAATCATATTGGACAAAACAAGACACACTCACCTTTTAAAGACTCGTTTGTGTACAATTGATGTCAGCGGTGCCTCCAAATTGTAGGGGAAGTAGTGGGGGAGACTCAAGACTCCAATGACCGGACACAGGTTTTACAAAAGGTCTGGTTTATTAACTGGTTATTCACTTCATTCCAATTACCAAATAATACCGCTTAATTCAATGGACCAGGTTAACTCTTTTCGCATGGTCCTTCTCGTTCGGCCGATGTTCCTCTGCCACTCCCGTCGGGCAGAGGGTCTGATGATGAGTGCTCGTCCGTTCCGTCGGTCAGAGCTTCTGGTCACAAGTCTCTTTGACTCAACGTTTGCTCTGGTTTATATGGACAACCTAGAGTTAATCCCCTGTCCGCTGAATGTTAATCCTTTCTCCGCTAATGCCCCGAGGTCATGCATGCACCAAGTCCTGGCATCAGCTCGCTCCCCCCCTGCTGCGAGTTCCGTTTACCAAACGATAGGGGGGTGCTCCAGCCAGGGGCTGTGACCAGGTGGACAAGAGATTACCATGTGCGTGCACATTCTTGGCATCCATTTACGAAATCGTTACCAGTCGTTACTCAATAAGTTACACTGAGTTACACTTCCACAGTTTCTATGGGTTTTAGACCACAACTTTGCATCTAATGATTTCTATGGGTTTCAGACCAGTTGCATCTAATGGTTTCTATGGGTTTCAGACCAGTTGCATCTAATGGTTTCTATGGGTTTTAGACCAGTTGCATCTAATGGTTTCTATGGGTTTCAGACCAGTTGCATCTAATGGTTTGTATGGGTTTCCGACCAGTTGCATCTCATGGTTTCTTTGGGTTTCAGACCAGTTGCGTCTATTGCTTTCTCTTGGTTTCAGACCAGTTGCATCTAATGGTTTCGATTGGTTTCACACCAGTTGCCTTTCATGGTTTCTCTTGGTTTTAGACCAGTTGCACCTATTGATTTTTATGGGTTTCAGACCAGTTGCATCTTATGATTTTTATGGGTTTCAGACCAGTTGCATCTAATGGTTTTTATGGGTTTCAGACCATTTGCACCTATTGCTTTTTATGGTTTCAGACCAGTTGCATCTATTGTTTTTTTATGGGTTTCAGACCAGTTGCACCTAATGGTTTTTATTGGTTTCAACCGGATCTGGTTTGGTTCTACTGGAAACTCTACTGGTTCCTGTAAAAACCAATGCAAACCATGATTTGCAATAGAGACCCATATAAATGTTCTACTCGTCTCTATTACGTAGATTATATGGGATTTTGATCTGGAAAATGATAGCTTCCGAGACATAGCAATCCAGGGGCTTCCTGGTAAAGAAGGGAAGAATGAATGATTCTCACCATTTCAAATGGAATGGAGGACAGATAGCTCAGGGTGGTAAATCCAGTGTAGGGTTACACCTGGCAGGATTTAGTGAGGTGGGAAAATGAGGAATAACAAGAGGAAGAAAGTGGTAAAGATGAGGAATAAGCTCAACATGATCTGAAATGATTGATAGATCTTACCCATCAGGAGAATTTGAGGTCTGATTATGCTACTAGAATCCTGGGTTGATCCACCATACTCTTTTGGCTGTTGTTGATCATTTTGCAGCATTCCAATTGGACATCTGAAGAGACTTAAAAAGTGTTCAGGGATTTTGTGAAAAAATGGCTTGCGGGTATTTATTGTACCTGGACATACCCTTCATTAATTGATTGTGCAAATATGGCTGAATTCCTTTTTTACCTACCTATTCCCATTCCCCCATATGCCCTCATGTCCCTTTATTAACCCTAATCTTGACTCCAATATCCTCCCAAACTTGTTTCCTTTTTCCCCCCACACTCCATACAAAACTTTCTATAACCACCCTTTCTTCACCCCAAATCACCCACAGTTGTACACTAATCCTACTAAAAAAAACTAATCATACTATGACGACTACTTCTTTAACTGCCCCCATATTAATCCCACCTTATTGTGGATTCAGCCTTGGAGAAAGCGTTTGATCCACTTCTTTCACGAACCAGTTGGCCAGGCCTTTCGTTCGACTAAAGGTGACAGGCATTTGTAATTTGTTCAGGGTGCTGGCGATAGCTCTCCTACTCTTCGTGAAGAACATCGTGGGGGTCTTTAACGTCGATCAACTAATGCTAACAGAGGAGACACCCAGCTTAATGTCCACCCAATGGGGCTGTGCACTTTGTAACATTTTACAGTTGGGTCGGGAATCGGATCAAAACTAGACAGCTCATGGGTAGGTCTGCTACACGTATCTCTGCATCATCCAATCAGACGGTGAATTTACCTTCATGAAGATTACTGGGGATTTCATAAAGTTGCATTTCTTGTCTGATGGTGCATTTTCCTCTTCGGACATGAAATCAAAATTAAAAAGCTCTTGTATCTCATAGTTGTCTATTTATGAAGTTTGAGTTTAGTTTCCCTGTATATGCCTTAAATTGCAGCATGGCACACTACTTACAATTTCAATGAATTTAAATGCCGAGCTACCACATTAAGGTTCCTGCCAATGTCCACTTGGTTTTTGGATGAATTGAAGAGTATTGTGACTTAAACGAACAATAAAACAATCACATTTACTTTTTTTTCACAGATCTGGCCTTCCTTGTTCACCTGCAGTTCAAATTAAGCAGCGACCACACCTTTTCACTGTACCTCCTGACCTGCAATCTGATGAAGAAGATCACGAAAATCCCTTGGATTACTGCAAAGGTGCAATTACTTTCATGGGATTTATCAATTGGGAGGATCTCATGAAGGCTTATATCATATAGCTCAGAGGTATAGAATGTGAGGGGTGTATACTTGCTTTTTGAGCCATCTAATCCAGGTTCATTTCCTGCAATGCTGACTATGAACTGTCTTCAATGTCTTCCCTCTTTCGTATGCAGCACATGGCTGTGGGAAGCATAATTTGCTGGGGGTGCATCTGTGACACTGATCATGTGGTGCTCCTTGCAGGTTAGAGTAATAATTTGGAATTTGTTCAGGGTGCTTCAGAAGCTTGGTGACAGGTTGGGTGAGTGACAAGGAAGAAGAGCCACCTTTAGAGGCCATTTTTCCCCGCAGAGTGAGGATTAGCCTTTTTTCGGGCACCGTGGTCCCCTTTTTGAAGCAATGTTTTATGGCCGGATGCCCTTCCTGCCGCCAACCCCGTTGGTCGCCTCTTGCGACACACAGAGAATTACCAGTGAACTGGTGCTCAATTCACCGACCTCGGAAGGATGACAGGCTGAGTCAACCCCCCTGGCGTTAATTCAGCAATCGACCGGGATTCAAACCCAGGATCCTAGGATCCCAAGCCGGCACCCTAACCGCTCAGCCAACACCAGGCCTATGAGTGACAAGGAAGGGTTGATTCAATTTTAGTGGGGATTCGAATATGGATCCGTATACGATTAGTTATTAAATTTTTAAGTGATTCTTCACCATTGAGTGATTGGCTCAAAAACTACATATAACATGATATTTCAAAAAGTTGTGGATGGATTATGACAAAACTAGGTGGATGAGTTGGTTGGGTGACAAGATCAAGCCGATTCGATTTTGGTTCCAGTACGAATCCAGATCCGGCCTATCAGTAGGATACAAAGCGTAAACTGTTCACCAGGCGGAGATATGTGCTCTATCGAGTGTCGTTCTAGTTTACACTCATGTTTTATCTTAATTGGGCATTATTTATTTATTTATAGCACTTGATGAACGAAGAACCATGGTTTCACATCAGAAGCTTCAGTCCTTCTTGCATCTTTATTGAGCAACTCATAATGATTCTCAAACATCCATTCGCATGATTGCTTTATTTTGCTTATACATACAATAAAATCTGAAATGGTGACAGGATTACGTGAGGAGTTCATGGAGCACGATACCCCGTTCAGTGTTCAAGTTTATACTTCAATTTTAATAAAATAGTGATTTTAAAATACAAGAAAACAAACACGGCATAATAAGAATAACCTAAACGTTTTGTGCTGTACTCCTCAAGGTAATACACAGCAAGAGAAAGAAGGAAGTGAAAGGTTGTGCATATATAAGCATGTCTATGACACCAGTTGGTTCATCACATCAGTCATGATGTAATTGGTAATCTGAACACCCATTGGTTGATGCAGTCATCACTATCTCTGGCTCTGATTGGCTAGAGTGGAGTTGAGAGCGATCACTCACGAGCACCAATACCTTGGAGGGAGGGGACAGGGGGCTCCCCCAAAGCCGGGGACTCACCATTTGCAGACATACCATGGACAGCGGTCCGGGAAACACCTTTAATCTTACCATGTTGAAAGGGAATGAGAGAATGCACAAATTCCTTTTGACGACACAATATAGGGTCCGTGGAATGGATGAAGGTTGCTTCTAACATAGGTATATGTAATGTAGTATAAAGTAATGATTTTGAAGATCGTTAAAATAATCCGGAAGTTTAGCGCTATTGAAACAGTGTTCATGTGTTATACACCACCCTTATATGCCACCTTATTTAACATGTCCAAGTACTGCAAAACTGGAGGTTATTGGAGGTGACAAGAAGGCAATTTTATGTTCCCTCTCCAGTGTTCAAGTATATAATTCAATTTAAATAAAATAAATATGATAAAAGTCGTGTAAATAAATTAATTCTGGGTTTTACCTCTGCTTTACCCAGTGTCTATTACATCACCCAATCTCACATGTTACATTAGTTATTCATGCCTGTTATATAGCATCCTTGATGATGTCTTTAAATACAGTAAGTTTCCTGTTTGGAATGATTTTCAATTTTGTTTGACTGTCAGGCAGGTAGATTAGAATATAAATATCATCTCACTCTTGTCTGCGCATGTGCGTTCGGGACATGTTCTGAGCCAAAGTACAGTAAAATGGCAAACTTGTCTTCCTATTCATGTTCAAAATATAGCATTCCATTCAAATAAGTTGTTCCTTGTTTATAAACTGACGATCATAAACTCTTAAGAAAGACAGACAGACAGACAGACATGAACCAATTGCTTAACCCCGCTTTTTAATTGCTTCGAGTCTGCGGGGTAAAAATCTGAAAGCACAAACTTCAGCACACTCCCAGCCCACAATGAATAATTTATTCACAAAAAAAGTTTTGAAAAGTAGGGAAATGAGTGCAAGAATTATATTGGAGCAGTTGTAAGAAAATTAAAATCATCAAAATGGAAACAAGTTGATCGCATGCAAACGAGAGGCATTGATTGAGCTGTGCTTCATTTGAGAATTCATGGATGTGTGTGTATTTTCAGGAGGATACCATCCAGTGTGCACCGGAGAAATATATAGTCGGCGATATGAAGTGATGCGCAAGTTGGGATGGGGTCATTTTTCCACCGTCTGGCTCTGTTGGGACCTGCAGTGAGTGAAACTAAAGGATCATAGGGAAGGAATAGGTTATGGACTGATTCTGGAACCGCTTTGATGCAATGGGAATGTGAGCCGCATTACTTGCAATTGTCATGTTTCTTTCCCAACCCTGGACAGAGCCGCCGAGTTTGTGGCAATGAAGGTGGTTAAGAGTGCACCACATTACACGGAAACTGCTCTCGATGAAATACGCCTGCTCAAATGTGTACGTCTTGCACGCTCTCGTGTGTCCATTCAGAATCCCACTCTAACAACGCATTCCTTGCACATCACCTAAAGTATTCCCAAAAACACTTAGAATGGTGACTGGAAGTAACTTGTGAATGTGTGAATGAATGTGAATGAAAGAAACTTGTGAATGAATACTGGAAGAAACCTGTGAATGGTGACTGGAATGATTACTGGAAGCAACTTGTGAATGGTGACTGGAAACAACTTGTGAATGGTAACTGGAAGAAATTTGTGAATGGGAACTGGAATGATTACTGGAAGCAACTTGTGAATGGTGACTGGAAGCAACTTGTGAATGGTGACTGGAAGCAACTCGTGAATGTTGACTGGAAGCAACTTGTGAATGGTAACTGGAAGAAATTTGTGAATGGGACCTGGAATGATTACTGGAAGCAACTTGTGAATGGTGACTGGAAGCAACTTGTGAATGGTGACTGGAAGTAATTTGTGAATGGTAACTGGAAGAAATTTGTGAATGGTAACTGGAAGAAATTTGTGAATGATAGCTAGAATGGTGACTGGAAGCAATTTGTGAATGGTGACTGGAAGCAATTTGTGAATGGTGACTGGAAGAAATTTGTGAATGATAGCTAGAATGATTACTGGAAGCAACTTGTGAATGATTACTGGGAGTAACTTGTGAATGGTGACTGGAAGAAACTTGTGATGATTACTGGAAGTAACTTGTGAATGGTGACTGGAAGAAACTTGTGAATGGTGACTCAAAGAAACTTGTGATGATTACTGGAAGTAACTTGTGAATGGTGACTGGAAGAAACTTGTGAATGGTGACTCAAAGAAACTTGTGAATGGTGACTGGAAGAAACTTGTGATGATTACTGGAAGTAACTTGTGAACACACATTGTTCACAAGTTTGAAGGCAGGACACACATTGAAAATATCAACTACAAGCTGAACATTGAGTGATTTGAAAATGGCATGGTGTATACTTTCCATCAATGTATCACTGAACTTGCTACCTTTTGTAATTTCTCGACAATAAAACGTTCAAATAGTCCACTTTTTTGAAACATGCTGTATATTCAATGATGTAATGTTGCACCATTGCATTTTTTCCTCTCTCCCCACGGAATGTAGATACGGGACACTGATCCAGGTGATCCACACAGATCAAAGGTCATCATGTTGAGAGACGAATTTCGGATCACGGGAGTCAACGGAACTCGTATCTTTATTGCTTTCATGTCCTCCAATTCCACCCACATGGTCATGTCTCATTCCACCATCAAAGCCTTTTTACACTCTGCACTTTTATTGCAATGTAACTATAACATGGTATCTGACAGCAATCATATGTTGTGCGAATGACAGGAGAGTTCAGAGGTCGTGTACTCAGCTTTGAATTGTCTAGCCTGAGTTTAAGTTTCCAGGCAATAGATCACGGCTACAAACCGCATATCCTCATGCTTCGCATATACTTAGTGTTTCATCCTCGAGAACGCCATTCTTACAGAGGGCACATTAAGATTTAGAGTTACCCTTTATATAACTCTTTAGAATTACCCTTTATATAACTCTTTAGAATTACCCTTCAAAGAACTCTTTTGAATTACCCTTTATATAACTCTTTAGAATTACCCTTTATATAACTCTTTAAAATTACCCTTGAAATAACTCTTTTGAATTATCCTTTATATAACTCTTTAGAGTTACCCTTTATATAACTCTTTAGAATTACCCTTTATATAACTCTTTTGAATTACCCTTCATATAACTCTTTAGAATTACCCTTTATATAACTCTTTAGAATTACCCTTGATTTAACTCTTTAGAATTACCCTTTATATAACTCTTTAGAATTACCCTTTATATAACTCTTTATAATTACCCTTTATATAACTCTTTAGAATTACCCTTTATATAACTCTTTAGAATTACCCTTTATATAACTCTTTAGAATTACCCCTTATATAACTCTTTATAATTACCCTTTATATAACTCTTTATAATTACCCTTTATATAACTCTTTAGAATTACCCTTGATTTAACTCTTTAGAATTCCCCTTTATATAACTCTTTAGAATTACCCTTTATATAACTCTTTGGAATTACCCTTTATATAACTCTTTAGAATTACCCTTTATATAACTCTTTAGAATTACCCTTTATATATAACTCTTTAGAATTACCCTTTATATAACTCTTTAGAATTACCCTTTATATAACTCTTTAGGATTACACTTAATATAACTCTTTAGAATTACCCTTTATATAACTCTTTAGGATTACCCTTTATATAACTCTTTAGAATTACCCTTTATATAACTCTTTAGAATTACCCTTTATATAACTCGTTAGAATTACCCTTTATTTCACTCTTTAGAATTACCCTTTATTTCACTCTTTAGAATTACCCTTTATATAACTCTTTAGAATTACCCTTTATATAACTCTTTAGAATTACCCTTTATATAACTCTTTAGAATTACCCTTCATATAACTCTTTAGAATTACCCTTTATATAACTCTTTAGAATCACCCTTGATTTAACTCTTTCGAATTAGCCTTCAGATAACTCTTTAGAATTACCCTTTATATAACTCTTTAGAATTACCCTTTATATAACTCTTTAGAATTACCCTTTATATAACTCTTCAGAATTACCCTTTATATAACTCTTTAGAATTACCCTTTATATAACTCTTTAGAATTACCCTTTTTATAACTCTTTAGAATTACCCTTTATATAACTCTTTAGAATTACCCTTTATATAACTCTTTAGAATTACCTTTTATATAACTCTTTAGAATTACCCTTTATATAACTCTTTAGAATTACCCTTTATATAACTCTTTAGAATTACCCTTTATATAACTCTTTATAATTACCCTTTATATAACTCTTTAGAATTACCCTTTATATAACTCTTTAGAATTACCCTTTATATAACTCTTTAGAATTACCTTTTATATAACTCTTTAGAATTACCCTTTATATAACTCTTTAGAATTACCCTTTATATAACTCTTTAGAATTACCCTTTATATAACTCTTTAGAATTACCCTTTATATAACTCTTTATAATTACCCTTTATATAACTCTTTAGAATTACCCTTTATATAACTCTTTAGAATTACCCTTTATATAACTCTTTAGAATTACCCTTTATATAACTCTTTAGAATTACCCTTTATATAACTCTTTGGAATTACCCTTTATATAACTCTTTAGAATTACCCTTTATATAACTCTTTAGAATTACCCTTTATATAACTCTTTAGAATTACCTTTTATATAACTCTTTAGAATTACCCTTTATATAACTCTTTATAATTACCCTTTATATAACTCTTTATAATTACCCTTTATATAACTCTTTATAATTACCCTTTATATAACTCTTTAGAATTACCCTTTATATAACTCTTTAGAATTACCTTTTATATAACTCTTTAGAATTACCCTTGATTTAACTCTTTAGAATTCCCCTTTATATAACTCTTTAGAATTACCCTTTATATAACTCTTTGGAATTACCCTTTATATAACTCTTTAGAATTACCCTTTATATAACTCTTTAGAATTACCCTTTATATAACTCTTTAGAATTACCCTTTATATAACTCTTTAGAATAACCCTTTATATAACTCTTTAGGATTACACTTAATATAACTCTTTAGAATTACCCTTTATATAACTCTTTAGGATTACCCTTTATATAACTCTTTAGAATTACCCTTTATATAACTCTTTAGAATTACCCTTTATATAACTCTTAAGAATTACCCTTTATTTCACTCTTTAGAATTACCCTTTATTTCACTCTTTAGAATTACCCTTTATATAACTATTTAGAATTACCCTTTATATAACTCTAGTAGAATTCCCCTTCATATAACTCTTTAGAATTACCCTTTATATAACTCTTTAGAATTACCCTTTATATAACTCTTTAGAATTACCCTTTATACAACTCTTTAGAATTACCCTTTTTATAACTCTTTAGAATTACCCTTTATATAACTCTTTAGAATTACCCTTTATATAACTCTTTAGAATTACCTTTTATATAACTCTTTAGAATTACCCTTTATATAACTCTTTAGAATTACCCTTTATATAACTCTTTAGAATTACCCTTTATATAACTCTTTAGAATTACCCTTTATATAACTCTTTATAATTACCCTTTATATAACTATTTAGAATTACCCTTTATATAACTCTTTAGAATTACCCTTTATATAACTCTTTAGAATTACCCTTTATATAACTCTTTAGAATTACCCTTTATATAACTCTTTAGAATTACCCTTTATATAACTCTTTAGAATTACCCTTTATATAACTCTTTATAATTACCCTTTATATAACTATTTAGAATTACCCTTTATATAACTCTTTAGAATTACCCTTTATATAACTCTTTAGAATTACCCTTTATATAACTCTTTAGAATTACCCTTTATATAACTCTTTAGAATTACCCTTTATATAACTCTTTAGAATTACCCTTTATATAACTCTTTAGAATTACCCTTTATATAACTCTTTAGAATTACCCTTTATATTACTCTTTAGAATTACCCTTTATATAACTCTTTGGAATTACCCTTTATATAACTCTTTCGAATTACCCTTTATATAACTCTTTAGAATTACCCTTTATATAACTCTTTAGAATTACCTTTTATATAACTCTTTAGAATTACCCTTTATATAACTCTTTATAATTACCCTTTATATTTTATAATTACCCTTTATATAACGCTTTAGAATTACCCTTTATATAACTCTTTAGAATTACCTTTTATATAACTCTTTAGAATTACCCTTGATTTAACTCTTTAGAATTCCCCTTTATATAACTCTTTAGAATTACCCTTTATATAACTCTTTGGAATTACCCTTTATATAACTCTTTAGAATTACCCTTTATATAACTCTTTAGAATTACCCTTTATATAACTCTTTAGAATTACCCTTTATATAACTCTTTAGGATTACACTTAATATAACTCTTTAGAATTACCCTTTATATAACTCTTTATGATTACCCTTTATATAACTCTTTAGAATTACCCTTTATATAACTCTTTAGAATTACCCTTTATATAACTCTTTAGAATTACCCTTTATTTCACTCTTTAGAATTACCCTTTATTTCACTCTTTAGAATTAACCTTTATATAACTCTTTAGAATTACCCTTTATATAACCCTAGTAGAATTCCCCTTCATATAACTCTTTAGAATTACCCTTTATATAACTCTTTAGAATTACCCTTTATATAACTCTTTAGAATTACCCTTCATATAACTCTTTAGAATTACCCTTTATATAACTCTTTAGAATTACCCTTCATATAACTCTTTAGAATCACCCTTGATTTAACTCTTTCGAATTAGCCTTCATATAACTCTTTAGAATTACCCTTTATATAACTCTTTAGAATTACCCTTTATATAACTCTTTAGAATTACCCTTTATATAACTCTTTAGAATTTTTTTTTTTTTTTTTTGTTTGTTTTTTTGTATACTGAATCGAGGCTCGTGAAAGAGCTAACATTTATTTCACAAACAAATCAACAGACAAACAAAATATACAAAAAGAGGGAGCGGAAGACAAGATGGGGAGAGAAGGGGAAGCACACAACCACAACATTTGAGAGCAGGGAGAAGTGTGGGAGGGAGAGGGCTTGGGGGCAGGAGGCGTGGGAGGGGGAGGGGGGGGGGGGGAGAGGTATAAAATACCTGGCACAAAGGGGACCGAAATTAGCGGGGGTAGAAAAGATCAAGGTTTTGGATGGGGGAGGATAAGAGATGGTGGTGAACAGCTGTTTTAAAGACCTGGAGGGTGGAGTGGGATTGAAGAGAGTGAGGGAGTTTGTTCCAGAGGCAGGAGAAAAGAGGAATGAAGGTGTGAAGGTGAGCAGAAAGTCTTGATTTTGGCAGTTTAACCATAAGAGGGTTGCAGGCAGATCTTGTGCGACCTGTAGGAATATTTGGGGGACAGAGCCCAGAGAGGGCTGGGGGGGGGGGCAAGGCCAGAGAGGAGTCGGTAGAAGACGGAAAGACCACCAACCTGCTTGCGGTGAGTGAGTGAAAGGCCCTTGGAGTTAGCTTCATCGCGGGAGATTCCAATGATTCTGAACGCTTTGGTTTCAACAGCGTGAAGACGGGCTAGGTGTGAGGCAGGAGCACCAGCCCAGAGGGGAGAGCAGTATTCCATTGAGCTGCGGATGAAAGCCTTGTATGTGGTGAGGAGCTCAGGTGTGCCAAGGAAGGACTTCGCACGACGGAGGATGCCCAGTCGGCGACTGGCTTTGGAGGCCAGATTTGAAATGTGGTTTTCCCAGGAAAATCATGGCAAATAGTGAGACCCAAAAGCTTGAGTGACAGAACTTCTTGGAGAGGATTATTCAGAAAGTGGATGGGAGGGTTTTCCAGTCGGTCTTTTCGGAGAGACATCGTAAGAGTGTGAGATTTATCAGGATTGAAAGACATAAAGAAAGACTCTTTATATCACTCTTTATAATTACCCTTTATATAACTCTTTAGAATTACCCTTTATATAACTCTTTCGAATTACCTTTATATCACTCTTTATAATTACCCTTTATATAACTCTTTAGAAGTATCCTTTATATAACTCTTTAGAATTACCCTTTATATAACTCTTTATAATTACCCTTTATATAACTCTTTATAATTACCCTTTATATAACTCTTTATAATTACCCTTGATATAACTCTTTAGAATTACCCTTTATATAACTCTTTAGAATTACCTTTTATATAACTCTTTAGAATTACCCTTTATATAACTCTTTGGAATTACCCTTTATATAACTCTTGAGAATTACCCTTGATTTAACTCTTTAGAATTACCCTTTATATAACTCTTTAGAATTACCCTTTATATAACTCTTTAGAATTACCCTTTATATAACTCTTTAGAATTACCCTTTATATAACTCTTTAGAATTACCCTTTATATAACTCTTTAGAATTACCCTTTATATAACTCTTTAGAATTACCCTTTATATAACTCTTTAGAATTACCCTTGATTTAACTGTTTAGAATTACCCTTTATATAACTCTTTAGAATTACCCTTTATATAACTCTTTAGAATTACCCTTTATATAACTCTTTTGAATTACCCTTTCTATAACTCTTTAGAATTACCCTTTATATAACTCTTTAGAATTACCCTTTATATAACTCTTCAGAATTACCCTTTATATAACTCTTTAGAATTACCCTTTATATAACTCTTTAGAATTACCCTTTATATAACTCTTTAGAATTACCCTTTATATAACTCTTTAGAATTACCCTTTATATAACTCTTTAGAATTGCCCTTTATATAACTCTTTAGAATTACCCTTTATATAACTCTTTAGAATTACCCTTTATATAACTCTTTCGAATTACCCTTTATATAACTCTAGAATTACCCTTCATATAACTCTTTAGAATTACCCTTTATATAACTCTTTAGAATTACCCTTTATATAACTCTTTAGAAATACCCTTCATATAACTCTTTAGAATCACCCTTGATTTAACTCTTTCGAATTACCCTTTATATAACTCTTTAGAATTACCCTTTATATAACTCTTTAGAATTACCCTTTATATAACTCTTTAGAATTACCCTTTATATAACTCTTTAGAATTACCCTTTATATAACTCTTTAGGATTACACTTAATATAACTCTTTAGAATTACCCTTTATATAACTCTTTAGGATTACCCTTTATATAACTCTTTAGAATTACCCTTTATATAACTCTTTAGAATTACCCTTTATATAACTCGTTAGAATTACCCTTTATTTCACTCTTTAGAATTACCCTTTATTTCACTCTTTAGAATTACCCTTTATATAACTCTTTAGAATTACCCTTTATATAACTCTTTAGAATTACCCTTTATATAACTCTTTAGAATTACCCTTCATATAACTCTTTAGAATTACCCTTTATATAACTCTTTAGAATCACCCTTGATTTAACTCTTTCGAATTAGCCTTCATATAACTCTTTAGAATTACCCTTTATATAACTCTTTAGAATTACCCTTTATATAACTCTTTAGAATTACCCTTTATATAACTCTTCAGAATTACCCTTTATATAACTCTTTAGAATTACCCTTTATATAACTCTTTAGAATTACCCTTTTTATAACTCTTTAGAATTCCCCTTCATATAACTCTTTAGAATTACCCTTTATATAACTCTTTAGAATTACCCTTTATATAACTCTTTAGAATTACCCTTTATATAACTCTTTAGAATTACCCTTTTTATAACTCTTTAGAATTACCCTTTATATAACTCTTTAGAATTACCCTTTATATAACTCTTTAGAATTACCTTTTATATAACTCTTTAGAATTACCCTTTATATAACTCTTTAGAATTACCCTTTATATAACTCTTTAGAATTACCCTTTATATAACTCTTTAGAATTACCCTTTATATAACTCTTTATAATTACCCTTTATATAACTCTTTGGAATTACCCTTTATATAACTCTTTAGAATTACCCTTTATATAACTCTTTAGAATTACCCTTTATATAACTCTTTAGAATTACCCTTTATATAACTCGTTAGGATTACACTTAATATAACTCTTTAGAATTACCCTTTATATAACTCTTTATGATTACCCTTTATATAACTCTTTAGAATTACCCTTTATATAACTCTTTAGAATTACCCTTTATATAACTCTTTAGAATTACCCTTTATTTCACTCTTTAGAATTACCCTTTATTTCACTCTTTAGAATTAACCTTTATATAACTCTTTAGAATTACCCTTTATATAACTCTAGTAGAATTCCCCTTCATATAACTCTTTAGAATTACCCTTTATATAACTCTTTAGAATTACCCTTTATATAACTCTTTAGAATTACCCTTCACTAGGGCATGCCCGTACTATATATATATCTAAAATTATATCCCCCCCCTCTATTTACATGAAATGGTTTGGTCCATTCGCAAAGCCAAAGCGAACGGCTTGCGAGTACGGTGACAATCCCCCCCCTCTATTTACATGAAATGGTTTGGTCCAAAGCGAACGGCTTGCGAGTACGGTGACAATCCCCCCCCTCTATTTACATGAAATGGTTTGGTCCAAAGCGAACGGCTTGCGAGTACGGTGACAATCCCCCCCCTCTATTTACATGAAATGGTTTGGTCCAAAGCGAACGGCTTGCGGAGTTTGGTAAAGAAATCGCCATAGCGTGCACAAACGCGCAGGAAAGCGAAAGAATCGCAAATTAGTTTTAATTAGTTTTAAAACATAGTTTAACGCCAACATAGCGGCAACATAGTTTGCCAACGTGAAATAAATGAATACGCTCTCAAATGTGCCGTCCGAGGCAGAGTCTGTTCGCCACGTTCGGCACACGTGATAACTCGCTGCTCTCTGATTGGTTGAATCGTTTTTTGGACATAGCTCGGTAACTACTTGTCCGATTAATATGAAACCTTGAAAAGGCACATCCTCGGGTCCCCAGCAATATACCTGGCAAGTTTCAAGTATATCGGACCCGTGGTTGTCGAGAAACAGCGGTCGCATACACACAGACACACACACAGACACACAGAGATTACTGGAATTATAGATAGATATAACTCTTTAGAATTACCCTTTATATAACTCTTTAGAATTACCCTTCATATAACTCTTTAGAATCACCCTTGATTTAACTCTTTCGAATTAGCCTTCATATAACTCTTTAGAATTACCCTTTATATAACTCTTTAGAATTACCCTTTATATAACTCTTTAGAATTGCCCTTTATATAACTCTTTAGAATTTTTTTTTTTTTTTTGTTTGTTTTTTTGTATACTGAATCGAGGCTCGTGAAAGAGCTAACATTTATTTCACAAACAAATCAACAGACAAACAAAATATACAAAAAGAGGGAGCGGAAGACAAGATGGGGAGAGAAGGGGAAGCACACAACCACAACATTTGAGAGCAGGGAGAAGTGTGGGAGGGAGAGGGCTTGGGGGCAGGAGGCGTGGGAGGGGGAGGGGGGGGGGGGGGAGAGGTATAAAATACGTGGCACAAAGGGGACCGAAATTAGCGGGGGTAGAAAAGATCAAGGTTTTGGATGGGGGAGGATAAGAGATGGTGGTGAACAGCTGTTTTAAAGACCTGGAGGGTGGAGTGGGATTGAAGAGAGTGAGGGAGTTTGTTCCAGAGGCAGGAGAAAAGAGGAATTAAGGAGTGAAGGTGAGCAGAAAGTCTTGATTTTGGCAGTTTAACCATAAGAGGGTTGCAGGCAGATCTTGTGCGACCTGTAGGAATATTTGGGGGACAGAGCCCAGAGAGGGCTGGGGGGGGGGGCAAGGCCAGAGAGGAGTCGGTAGAAGACGGAAAGACCACCAACCTGCTTGCGGTGAGTGAGTGAAAGGCCCTTGGAGTTAGCTTCATCGCGGGAGATTCCAATGATTCTGAACGCTTTGGTTTCAACAGCGTGAAGACGGGCTAGGTGTGAGGCAGGAGCACCAGCCCAGAGGGGAGAGCAGTATTACATTGAGCTGCGGATGAAAGCCTTGTATGTGGTGAGGAGCTCAGGTGTGCCAAGGAAGGACTTCGCACGACGGAGGATGCCCAGTCGGCGACTGGCTTTGGAGGCCAGATTTGAAATGTGGTTTTCCCAAGAAAGATCATGGCAAATAGTGAGACCCAAAAGCTTGAGTGACAGAACTTCTTGGAGAGGATTATTCAGAAAGTGGATGGGAGGGTTTTCCAGTCGGTCTTTTCGGAGAGACATCGTAAGAGTGTGAGGTTTATCAGGATTGAAAGACATAAAGAAAGACTCTTTATATCACTCTTTATAATTACCCTTTATATAACTCTTTAGAATTACCCTTTATATAACTCTTTCGAATTACCTTTATATCACTCTTTATAATTACCCTTTATATAACTCTTTAGAAGTATCCTTTATATAACTCTTTAGAATTACCCTTTATATAACTCTTTATAATTACCCTTTATATAACTCTTTATAATTACCCTTTATATAACTCTTTATAATTACCCTTGATATAACTCTTTAGAATTACCCTTTATATAACTCTTTAGAATTACCTTTTATATAACTCTTTAGAATTACCCTTTATATAACTCTTTGGAATTACCCTTTATATAACTCTTGAGAATTACCCTTGATTTAACTCTTTAGAATTACCCTTTATATAACTCTTTAGAATTACCCTTTATATAACTCTTTAGAATTACCCTTTATATAACTCTTTAGAATTACCCTTTATATAACTCTTTAGAATTACCCTTTATATAACTCTTTAGAATTACCCTTTATATAACTCTTTAGAATTACCCTTTATATAACTCTTTAGAATTACCCTTGATTTAACTGTTTAGAATTACCCTTTATATAACTCTTTAGAATTACTTATATAACTCTTTAGAATTACCCTTTATATAACTCTTTTGAATTACCCTTTCTATAACTCTTTAGAATTACCCTTTATATAACTCTTTAGAATTACCCTTTATATAACTCTTCAGAATTACCCTTTATATAACTCTTTAGAATTACCCTTTATATAACTCTTTAGAATTACCCTTTATATAACTCTTTAGAATTACCCTTTATATAACTCTTTAGAATTACCCTTTATATAACTCTTTAGAATTGCCCTTTATATAACTCTTTAGAATTACCCTTTATATAACTCTTTAGAATTACCCTTTATATAACTCTTTAGAATTACCCTTTATATAACTCTTTCGAATTACCCTTTATATAACTCTAGAATTACCCTTCATATAACTCTTTAGAATTACCCTTTATATAACTCTTTAGAATTACCCTTTATATAACTCTTTAGAATTACCCTTCATATAACTCTTTAGAATCACCCTTGATTTAACTCTTTCGAATTACCCTTTATATAACTCTTTAGAATTACCCTTTATATAACTCTTTAGAATTACCCTTTATATAACTCTTTAGAATTACCCTTTATATAACTCTTTAGAATTACCCTTTATATAACTCTTTAGAATTACCCTTTATATAAATCTTTAGAATTACCCTTTATATAACTCTTTAGAATTACCCTTTATATAACTCTTTAGAATTACCCTTTATATAACTCTTTAGAATTACCCTTTATATAACTCTTTAGAATTACCCTTTATATAAATCTTTAGAATTACCCTTTATATAACTCTTTCGAATTACCTTTATATCACTCTTTATAATTACCCTTTATATAACTCTTTAGAATTATCCTTAATATAACTCTTTAGAATTACCCTTTATATAACTCTTTAGAATTACCCTTTATATAACTCTTTAGAATTACCCTTTATATAACTCTTTAGAATTACCCTTTATATAACTCTTTAGAATTACCCTTTATATAACTCTTTAGAATTACCTTTATATCACTCTTTATAATTACCCTTTATATAACTCTTTAGAATTACCCTTTATATAACTCTTTAGAATTACCCTTTATATAACTCTTTAGAATTACCCTTTATATAACTCTTTAGAATTACCCTTTATATAACTCTTTAGAATTACCCTTTATATAACTCTTTCGAATTACCTTTATATCACTCTTTATAATTACCCTTTATATAACTCTTTAGAATTATCCTTTATATAACTCTTTAGAATTACCCTTTATATAACTCTTTAGAATTACCCTTTTTATAACTCTTTAGAATTACCCTTTATATAACTCTTTAGAATTACCCTTTATATAACTCTTTAGAATTACCCTTTATATAACTCTTTGGAATTACCCTTTATATAACTCTTTAGAATTACCCTTTATATAACTCTTTAGAATTACCCTTAATATAACTCTTTAGAATTACCCTTTATATAACTCTTTAGAATTACCCTTTATATAACTCTTTAGAATTACCCTTTATATAACTCTTTAGAATTACCCTTTATATAACTCTTTAGAATTACCTTTTATATAACTCTTTAGAATTACCTTTTATATAACTCTTTAGAATTACCCTTTATATAACTCTTTGGAATTACCCTTTATATAACTCTTGAGAATTACCCTTGGTTTAACTCTTTAGAATTACCCTTTATATAACTCTTTAGAATTACCCTTTATATAACTCTTTAGAATTACCCTTTATATAACTCTTTAGAATTACCCTTTATATAACTCTTTAGAATTACCCTTTATATAACTCTTTATAATTACCCTTTATATAACTCTTTAGAATTACCCTTTATATAACTCTTTATAATTACCCTTTATATAACTCTTGATAATTACCCTTTATATAACTCTTTAGAATTACCCTTTATATAACTCTTTAGAATTACCTTTTATATAACTCTTTAGAATTACCCTTGATTTAACTCTTTAGAATTACCCTTTATATAACTCTTTAGAATTACCCTTTATATAACTCTTTAGAATTACCCTTTATATAACTCTTTAGAATTACCCTTTATATAACTCTTTCGAATTACCTTTGATATAACTCTTGAGAATTACCCTTGATTTAACTCTTTAGAATTACCCTTTATATAACTCTTTAGAATTACCCTTTATATAACTCTTTAGAATTACCCTTTATATAACTCTTTAGAATTACCCTTTATATAACTCTTTGGAATTACCCTTTATATAACTCTTTAGAATTACCCTTTATATAACTCTTTAGAATTACCCTTTATATAACTCTTTAGAATTACCCTTTATATAACTCTTCAGAATTACCCTTTATGTAACTCTTTAGAATTACCCTTTATATAACTCTTTAGAATTACCCTTTTTATAACTCTTTAGAATTACCCTTTATATAACTCTTTAGAATTACCTTTTATATAACTCTTTAGAATTACCCTTTATATAACTCTTTAGAATTACCCTTTATATAACTCTTTAGAATTACCCTTTATATAACTCTTTAGAATTACCCTTTATATAACTCTTTATAATTACCCTTTATATAACTCTTTAGAATTACCCTTTATATAACTCTTTAGAATTACCCTTTATATAACTCTTTAGAATTACCCTTTATATAACTCTTTAGAATTACCCTTTATATAACTCTTTAGAATTACCCTTTATATAACTCTTTAGAATTACCCTTTATATAACTCTTTAGAATTACCCTTTATATAACTCTTTAGAATTACCCTTTATATAACTCTTTAGAATTACCCTTTATATAACTCTTTAGAATTACCCTTTATATAACTCTTTAGAATTACCCTTTATATAACTCTTTAGAATTACCCTTTATATAAATCTTTAGAATTACCCTTTATATAACTCTTTAGAATTACCCTTTATATAACTCTTTAGAATTACCCTTTATATAACTCTTTAGAATTACCCTTTATATAACTCTTTAGAATTACCCTTTATATAAATCTTTAGAATTACCCTTTATATAACTCTTTCGAATTACCTTTATATCACTCTTTATAATTACCCTTTATATAACTCTTTAGAATTATCCTTTATATAACTCTTTAGAATTACCCTTTATATAACTCTTTAGAATTACCCTTTATATAACTCTTTAGAATTACCCTTTATATAACTCTTTAGAATTACCCTTTATATAACTCTTTAGAATTACCCTTTATATAACTCTTTAGAATTACCTTTATATCACTCTTTATAATTACCCTTTATATAACTCTTTAGAATTACCCTTTATATAACTCTTTAGAATTACCCTTTATATAACTCTTTAGAATTACCCTTTATATAACTCTTTAGAATTACCCTTTATATAACTCTTTAGAATTACCCTTTATATAACTCTTTCGAATTACCTTTATATCACTCTTTATAATTACCCTTTATATAACTCTTTAGAATTATCCTTTATATAACTCTTTAGAATTACCCTTTATATAACTCTTTAGAATTACCCTTTTTATAACTCTTTAGAATTACCCTTTATATAACTCTTTAGAATTACCCTTTATATAACTCTTTAGAATTACCCTTTATATAACTCTTTGGAATTACCCTTTATATAACTCTTTAGAATTACCCTTTATATAACTCTTTAGAATTACCCTTAATATAACTCTTTAGAATTACCCTTAATATAACTCTTTAGAATTACCCTTTATATAACTCTTTAGAATTACCCTTTATATAACTCTTTAGAATTACCCTTTATATAACTCTTTAGAATTACCTTTTATATAACTCTTTAGAATTACCTTTTATATAACTCTTTAGAATTACCCTTTATATAACTCTTTGGAATTACCCTTTATATAACTCTTGAGAATTACCCTTGGTTTAACTCTTTAGAATTACCCTTTATATAACTCTTTAGAATTACCCTTTATATAACTCTTTAGAATTACCCTTTATATAACTCTTTAGAATTACCCTTTATATAACTCTTTAGAATTACCCTTTATATAACTCTTTATAATTACCCTTTATATAACTCTTTAGAATTACCCTTTATATAACTCTTTATAATTACCCTTTATATAACTCTTGATAATTACCCTTTATATAACTCTTTAGAATTACCCTTTATATAACTCTTTAGAATTACCTTTTATATAACTCTTTAGAATTACCCTTGATTTAACTCTTTAGAATTACCCTTTATATAACTCTTTAGAATTACCCTTTATATAACTCTTTAGAATTACCCTTTATATAACTCTTTAAAATTACCCTTTATATAACTCTTTCGAATTACCTTTGATATAACTCTTGAGAATTACCCTTGATTTAACTCTTTAGAATTACCCTTTATATAACTCTTTAGAATTACCCTTTATATAACTCTTTAGAATTACCCTTTATATAACTCTTTAGAATTACCCTTTATATAACTCTTTGGAATTACCCTTTATATAACTCTTTAGAATTACCCTTTATATAACTCTTTAGAATTACCCTTTATATAACTCTTTAGAATTACCCTTTATATAACTCTTCAGAATTACCCTTTATGTAACTCTTTAGAATTACCCTTTATATAACTCTTTAGAATTACCCTTTTTATAACTCTTTAGAATTACCCTTTATATAACTCTTTAGAATTACCTTTTATATAACTCTTTAGAATTACCCTTTATATAACTCTTTAGAATTACCCTTTATATAACTCTTTAGAATTACCCTTTATATAACTCTTTAGAATTACCCTTTATATAACTCTTTATAATTACCCTTTATATAACTCTTTAGAATTACCCTTTATATAACTCTTTAGAATTACCCTTTATATAACTCTTTAGAATTACCCTTTATATAACTCTTTAGAATTACCCTTTATATAACTCTTTAGAATTACCCTTTATATAACTCTTTAGAATTACCCTTTATATAACTCTTTATAATTACCCTTTATAATTACCCTTTATATAACTCTTTAGAATTACCCTTTATATAACTCTTTAGAATTACCTTTTATATAACTCTTTAGAATTACCCTTGATTTAACTCTTTAGAATTCCCCTTTATATAACTCTTTAGAATTACCCTTTATATAACTCTTTGGAATTACCCTTTATATAACTCTTTAGAATTACCCTTTTATAACTCTTTAGAATTACCCTTTATATAACTCTTTAGAATTACCCTTTATATAACTCTTTAGAATTACCCTTTATATAACTCTTTAGGATTACACTTAATATAACTCTTTAGAATTACCCTTTATATAACTCTTTAGGATTACCCTTTATATAACTCTTTAGAATTACCCTTTATATAACTCTTTAGAATTACCCTTTATATAACTCTTTAGAATTACCCTTTATATAACTCTTTAGAATTATCCTTTATATAACTCTTTAGAATTACCCTTTATATAACTCTTTAGAATTACCCTTTTTATAACTCTTTAGAATTACCCTTTATATAACTCTTTAGAATTACCCTTTATATAACTCTTTAGAATTACCTTTTATATAACTCTTTAGAATTACCCTTTATATAACTCTTTAGAATTACCCTTTATATAACTCTTTAGAATTACCCTTTATATAACTCTTTAGAATTACCCTTTATATAACTCTTTATAATTACCCTTTATATAACTCTTTAGAATTACCCTTTATATAACTCTTTAGAATTACCCTTTATATAACTCTTTAGAATTACCCTTTATATAACTCTTTAGAATTATCCTTTATATAACTCTTTGGAATTACCCTTTATATAACTCTTTAGAATTACCCTTTATATAACTCTTTAGAATTACCCTTTATATAACTCTTTAGAATTACCCTTTATATAACTCTTTAGAATTATCCTTTATATAACTCTTTAGAATTACCCTTTATATAACTCTTTAGAATTACCCTTTTTATAACTCTTTAGAATTACCCTTTATATAACTCTTTAGAATTACCTTTTATATAACTCTTTAGAATTACCCTTGATTTAACTCTTTAGAATTACCCTTTATATAACTCTTTTGAATTACCCTTTTTATAACTCTTTAGAATTACCCTTTATATAACTCTTTAGAATTACCTTTTATATAACTCTTTAGAATTACCCTTTATATAACTCTTTAGAATTACCCTTTATATAACTCTTTAGAATTACCCTTTATATAACTCTTTAGAATTACCCTTTATATAACTCTTTATAATTACCCTTTATATAACTCTTTAGAATTACCCTTTATATAACTCTTTAGAATTACCCTTTATATAACTCTTTAGAATTACCCTTTATATAACTCTTTAGAATTACCCTTTATATAACTCTTTAGAATTACCCTTTATATAACTCTTTAGAATTACCCTTTATATAACTCTTTATAATTACCCTTTATATAACTCTTTATAATTACCCTTTATATAACTCTTTATAATTACCCTTTATATAACTCTTTAGAATTACCTTTTATATAACTCTTTAGAATTACCCTTGATTTAACTCTTTAGAATTCCCCTTTATATAACTCTTTAGAATTACCCTTTATATAACTCTTTGGAATTACCCTTTATATAACTCTTTAGAATTACCCTTTTATAACTCTTTAGAATTACCCTTTATATAACTCTTTAGAATTACCCTTTATATAACTCTTTAGAATTACCCTTTATATAACTCTTTAGGATTACACTTAATATAACTCTTTAGAATTACCCTTTATATAACTCTTTAGGATTACCCTTTATATAACTCTTTAGAATTACCCTTTATATAACTCTTTAGAATTACCCTTTATATAACTCTTTAGAATTACCCTTTATATAACTCTTTAGAATTATCCTTTATATAACTCTTTAGAATTACCCTTTATATAACTCTTTAGAATTACCCTTTATATAACTCTTTAGAATTACCCTTTTTATAACTCTTTAGAATTACCCTTTATATAACTCTTTAGAATTACCTTTTATATAACTCTTTAGAATTACCCTTTATATAACTCTTTAGAATTACCCTTTATATAACTCTTTAGAATTACCCTTTATATAACTCTTTAGAATTACCCTTTATATAACTCTTTATAATTACCCTTTATATAACTCTTTAGAATTACCCTTTATATAACTCTTTAGAATTACCCTTTATATAACTCTTTAGAATTACCCTTTATATAACTCTTTAGAATTATCCTTTATATAACTCTTTGGAATTACCCTTTATATAACTCTTTAGAATTACCCTTTATATAACTCTTTAGAATTACCCTTTATATAACTCTTTAGAATTACCCTTTATATAACTCTTTAGAATTATCCTTTATATAACTCTTTAGAATTACCCTTTATATAACTCTTTAGAATTACCCTTTTTATAACTCTTTAGAATTACCCTTTATATAACTCTTTAGAATTACCTTTTATATAACTCTTTAGAATTACCCTTGATTTAACTCTTTAGAATTACCCTTTATATAACTCTTTAGAATTACCCTTTATATAACTCTTTAGAATTACCCTTTATATAACTCTTTAGAATTACCCTTTATATAACTCTTTCGAATTACCTTTGATATAACTCTTGAGAATTACCCTTGATTTAACTCTTTAGAATTACCCTTTATATAACTCTTTAGAATTACCCTTTATATAACTCTTTAGAATTACCCTTTATATAACTCTTTAGAATTACCCTTTATATAACTCTTTGGAATTACCCTTTATATAACTCTTTAGAATTACCCTTTATATAACTCTTTAGAATTACCCTTTATATAACTCTTTAGAATTACCCTTTATATAACTCTTCAGAATTACCCTTTATGTAACTCTTTAGAATTACCCTTTATATAACTCTTTAGAATTACCCTTTTTATAACTCTTTAGAATTACCCTTTATATAACTCTTTAGAATTACCTTTATATCACTCTTTATAATTACCCTTTATATAACTCTTTAGAATTACCCTTTATATAACTCTTTCGAATTACCTTTATATCACTCTTTATAATTACCCTTTATATAACTCTTTAGAATTATCCTTTATATAACTCATTAGAATTACCCTTTATGTAACTCTTCAGAATTACCCTTTATATAACTCTTTAGAATTACCCTTTCTATAACTCTTTAGAATTACCCTTTTTATAACTCTTTAGAATTACCCTTTTTATAACTCTTTAGAATTACCCTTTATATAACTCTTTAGAATTACCCTTTATATAACTCTTTAGAATTACCCTTTATATAACTCTTTAGAATTACCCTTTATATAACTCTTTAGAATTACCCTTTATATAACTCTTTAGAATTACCCTTTATATAACTCTTTATAATTACCCTTCATATAACTCTTTAGAATTACCCTTTATATAACTCTTTAGAATTACCCTTTATATAACTCTTTAGAATTACCCTTTATATAACTCTTTATAATTACCCTTTATATAACTCTTTATAATTACCCTTTATATAACTCTTTAGAATTACCCTTTATATAACTCTTTAGAATTACCTTTTATATAACTCTTTAGAATTACCCTTGATTTAACTCTTTAGAATTCCCCTTTATATAACTCTTTAGAATTACCCTTTATATAACTCTTTGGAATTACCCTTTATATAACTCTTTAGAATTACCCTTTATATAACTCTTTAGAATTACCCTTTATATAACTCTTTGGAATTACCCTTTATATAACTCTTTAGAATTACCCTTTATATAACTCTTTAGAATTACCCTTTATATAACTCTTTGGAATTACCCTTTATATAACTCTTTAGAATTACCCTTGATTTAACTCTTTAGAATTCCCCTTTATATAACTCTTTAGAATTACCCTTTATATAACTCTTTGGAATTACCCTTGATTTAACTCTTTAGAATTACCCTTTATATAACTCTTTGGAATTACCCTTTATATAACTCTTTAGAATTACCCTTTATATAACTCTTTAGAATTACCCTTTATATAACTCTTTAGGATTACACTTAATATAACTCTTTAGAATTACCCTTTATATAACTCTTTAGGATTACCCTTTATATAACTCTTTAGAATTACCCTTTATATAACTCTTTAGAATTACCCTTTATATAACTCTTTAGAATTACCCTTTATATAACTCTTTAGAATTATCCTTTATATAACTCTTTAGAATTACCCTTTATATAACTCTTTAGAATTACCCTTTTTATAACTCTTTAGAATTACCCTTTATATAACTCTTTAGAATTACCCTTTATATAACTCTTTAGAATTACCCTTTATATAACTCTTTAGAATTACCCTTTATATAACTCTTTAGAATTACCCTTTATATAACTCTTTAGAATTACCCTTTATATAACTCTTTAGAATTACCCTTTATATAACTCTTTAGAATTACCCTTTATATAACTCTTTATAATTACCCTTTATATAACTCTTTAGAATTACCCTTTATATAACTCTTTAGAATTACCCTTTATATAACTCTTTAGAATTACCCTTTATATAACTCTTTAGAATTACCCTTTATATAACTCTTTGGAATTACCCTTTATATAACTCTTTAGAATTACCCTTTATATAACTCTTTAGAATTACCCTTTATATAACTCTTTAGAATTACCCTTTATATAACTCTTTAGAATTACCCTTTATATAACTCTTTATAATTACCCTTTATATAACTCTTTATAATTACCCTTTATATAACTCTTTAGAATTACCCTTTATATAACTCTTTAGAATTACCTTTTATATAACTCTTTAGAATTACCCTTGATTTAACTCTTTAGAATTCCCCTTTATATAACTCTTTAGAATTACCCTTTATATAACTCTTTGGAATTACCCTTTTTATAACTCTTTAGAATTACCCTTTATATAACTCTTTAGAATTACCCTTTATATAACTCTTTAGAATTACCCTTTATATAACTCTTTAGAATTACCCTTTATATAACTCTTTAGGATTACACTTAATATAACTCTTTAGAATTACCCTTTATATAACTCTTTAGGATTACCCTTTATATAACTCTTTAGAATTACCCTTTATATAACTCTTTAGAATTACCCTTTATATAACTCTTTAGAATTACCCTTTATTTCACTCTTTAGAATTACCCTTTATTTCACTCTTTAGAATTACCCTTTATATAACTCTTTAGAATTACCCTTTATATAACTCTTTAGAATTACCCTTTATATAACTCTTTAGAATTACCCTTCATATAACTCTTTAGAATTACCCTTTATATAACTCTTTAGAATCACCCTTGATTTAACTCTTTCAAATTAGCCTTCATATAACTCTTTAGAATTACCCTTTATATAACTCTTTAGAATTACCCTTTATATAACTCTTTAGAATTACCCTTTATATAACTCTTTAGAATTTTTTTTTTTGTTTGTTTGTTTTTTTGTATACTGAATCGAGGCTCGTGAAAGAGCTAACATTTATTTCACAAACAAATCAACCAGACAAACAAAATATACAAAAAGAGGGAGCGGAAGACAAGATGGGGAGAGAAGGGGAAGCACACAACCACAACATTTGAGAGCAGGGAGAAGTGTGGGAGGGAGAGGGCTTGGGGGCAGGAGGCGTGGGAGGGGGAGGGGGGCGGGGGGGAGAGGTATAAAATACCTGGCACAAAGGGGACCGAAATTAGCGGGGGTAGAAAAGATCAAGGTTTTGGATGGGGAGGATAAGAGATGGTGGTGAACAGCTGTTTTAAAGACCTGGAGGGTGGAGTGGGATTGAAGAGAGTGAGGGAGTTTGTTCCAGAGGCGGGAGAAAAGAGGAATGAAGGAGTGAAGGTGAGCAGAAAGTCTTGATTTTGGCAGTTTAACCATAAGAGGGTTGCAGGCAGATCTTGTGCGACCTGTAGGAATATTTGGGGGACAGAGCCCAGAGAGGGCTGGGGGGGGGCAAGGCCAGAGAGGAGTCGGTAGAAGACGGAAAGACGACCAACCTGCCTGCGGTGAGTGAGTGAAAGGCCCTTGGAGTTAGCTTCATCGCGGGAGATTCCAATGATTCTGAACGCTTTGGTTTCAACAGCGTGAAGACGGGCTAGGTGTGAGGCAGCAGCACCAGCCCAGAGGGGAGAGCAGTATTCCATTGAGCTGCGGATGAAAGCCTTGCATGTGGTGAGGAGCTCAGGTGTGCCAAGGAAGGACTTCGCACGACGGAGGATGCCCAGTCGGCGACTGGCTTTGGAGGCCAGATTTGAAATGTGGTTTTCCCAAGAAAGATCATGGCAAATAGTGAGACCCAAAAGCTTGAGTGACAGAACTTCTTGGAGAGGATTATTCAGAAAGTGGATGGGAGGGTTTTCCAGTCGGTCTTTTCGGAGAGACATCGTAAGAGTGTGAGATTTATCAGGATTGAAAGACATAAAGAAAGACTCTTTATATCACTCTTTATAATTACCCTTTATATAACTCTTTAGAATTACCCTTTATATAACTCTTTCGAATTACCTTTATATCACTCTTTATAATTACCCTTTATATAACTCTTTAGAATTATCCTTTATATAACTCTTTAGAATTACCCTTTATATAACTCTTTAGAATTACCCCTTTTATAACTCTTTAGAATTACCCTTTATATAACTCTTTAGAATTACCCTTTATATAACTCTTTAGAATTACCCTTTATATAACTCTTTAGAATTACCCTTTATATAACTCTTTAGAATTACCCTTTATATAACTCTTTAGAATTACCCTTTATATAACTCTTTAGAATTACCCTTTATATAACTCTTTATAATTACCCTTGATATAACTCTTTATAATTACCCTTGATATAACTGTTTAGAATTACCCTTTATATAACTCTTTAGAATTACCCTTTATATAACTCTTTAGAATTACCCTTTATATGACTCTTTGGAATTACCCTTTATATGACTCTTTAGAATTACCCTTTATATAACTCTTTAGAATTACCCTTTATATAACTCTTTAGAATTACCCTTTATATAACTCTTTAGAATTACCCTTTATATAACTCTTTATAATTACCCTTTATATAACTCTTTATAATTACCCTTTATATAACTCTTTATAATTACCCTTTATATAACTCTTTAGAATTACCCTTGATTTAACTCTTTAGAATTACCCTTGATTTAACTCTTTAGAATTCCCCTTTATAGAACTCTTTAGAATTACCCTTTATATAACTCTTTAGAATTACCCTTTATATAACTCTTTAGAATTACCCTTTATATAACTCTTTGGAATTACCCTTTATATAACTCTTTAGAATTACCCTTTATATAACTCTTTAGAATTACCCTTTATATAACTCTTTAGAATTACCCTTTATATAACTCTTTAGAATTATCCTTTATATAACTCTTTAGAATTACCCTTTTTATAACTCTTTAGAATTACCCTTTATATAACTCTTTAGAATTACCCTTTATATAACTCTTTAGAATTACCCTTTATATAACTCTTTAGAATTACTCTTTATATAACTCTTTCGAATTACCTTTATATCACTCTTTATAATTACCCTTTATATAACTCTTTATAATTACCCTTTATATAACTCTTTAGAATTATCCTTTATATAACTCTTTAGAATTACCCTTTATATAACTCTTTAGAATTACCCTTTATATAACTCTTTAGAATTATCCTTCATATAACTCTTTAGAATTACCCTCTATATATAACTCTTTAGAATTACCCTTTATATAACTCTTCAGAATTACCCTTTATATAACTCTTTAGAATTACCCTTTATATAACTCTTTAGAATTACCCTTTTTATAACTCTTTAGAATTACCCTTTATATAACTATTTAGAATTACCCTTTATATAACTCTTTAGAATTACTCTTTATATAACTCTTTCGAATTACCCTTTATATAACTCTTTAGAATTACCCTTTATATAACTCTTTAGAATTACCCTTTATATAACTCTTTAGAATTACCCTTTATATAACTCTTTAGAATTACCCTTTATATAACTCTTTAGAATTACCCTTTATATAACTCTTTCGAATTACCTTTATATCACTCTTTATAATTACCCTTTATATAACTATTTAGAATTATGCTTTATATAACTCTTTAGAATTACCCTTTATATAACTCTTTAGAATTACCCTTTATATAACTATTTAGAATTATGCTTAATATAACTCTTTAGAATTACCCTTTATATAACTCTTTAGAATTACCCTTTATATTACTCTTTAGAATTACCCTTTATATAACTCTTTAGAATTACCCTTTATATAACTCTTTAGAATTACCCTTTATATAACTCTTTAGAATTACCCTTTATATAACTCTTTAGAATTACCCTTCATATAACTCTTTAGAATTACCCTTTATATAACTCTTTAGAATTACCCTTCATATAACTCTTTAGAATTACCCTTTATATAACTCTTTAGAATTACCCTTCATATAACTCTTTAGAATCACCCTTGATTTATCTCTTTCGAATTAGCCTTCATATAACTCTTTAGAATTACCCTTTATATAACTCTTTAGAATTTTTTTTTTTGTTTGTTTTTTTGTTTTTTTGTATACTGAATCGAAGCTCGTGAAAGAGCTAACATTTATTTCACAAACAAATCAACCAGACAAACTAAATATACAAAAAGAGGGAGCGGAAGACAAGATGGGGAGAGAAGGGGAAGCACACAACCACAACATTTGAGAGCAGGGAGAAGTGTTGGAGGGAGAGGGCTTGGGGGCAGGAGGCATGGGAGGGGGAGGGGGGGGGGGGAGAGGTATAAAACACCTGGCACAAAGGGGACCGAAATTAGCGGGGGTAGAAAAGATCAAGGTTTTGGATGGGGGAGGATAAGAGATGGTGGTGAACAGCTGTTTTAAAGACCTGGAGGGTAGAGTGGGATTGAAGGGAGTGAGGGAGTTTGTTCCAGAGGCAGGAGAAAAGAGGAATGAAGGAGTGAAGGTGAGCAGAAAGTCTTGATTTTGGCAGTTTAACCATAAGAGGGTTGCAGGCAGATCTTGTGCGACCTGTAGGAATATTTGGGGGACAGAGCCCAGAGAGGGCTGGGGGGGGGGGGCAAGGCCAGAGAGGAGTCGGTAGAAGACGGAAAGACCACCAACCTGCCTGCGGTGAGTGAGTGAAAGGCCCTTGGAGTTAGCTTCATCGCGGGAGATTCCAATGATTCTGAGCGCTTTGGTTTCAACAGCGTGAAGACGGGCTAGGTGTGAGGCAGGAGCACCAGCCCAGAGGGGAGAGCAGTATTCCATTGAGCTGCGGATGAAAGCCTTGTATGTGGTGAGGAGCTCAGGTGTGCCAAGGAAGGACTTCGCACGACGGAGGATGCCCAGTCGGCGACTGGCTTTGGAGGCCAGATTTGAAATGTGGTTTTCCCAAGAAAGATCATGGCAAATAGTGAGACCCAAAAGCTTGAGTGACAGAACTTCTTGGAGAGGATTATTCAGAAAGTGGATGGGAGGGTTTTCCAGTCGGTCTTTTCGGAGAGACATCGTAAGAGTGTGAGATTTATCAGGATTGAAAGACATAAAGAAAGACTCTTTATATAACTCTTTAGAATTATCCTTTATATAACTCTTTAGAATTATCCTTTATATAACTCTTTAGAATCACCCTTTATATAACTCTTTAGAATCACCCTTTATATAACTCTTTAGAATTACTCTTTATATAACTCTTTAGAATTACCCTTTATATAACTCTTTAGAATTACTCTTTATATAACTCTTTAGAATCACCCTTTTGTTCAAGTAATTTGTTCAGGGAGCCAGAAATTGCTTGCCTTATCTTCACGAAGGATACCATGGGATCTTTAACATCCACCAACTAATGATAGCAGATGCAACACCCAGGTGAACTTTTATCAATGGGACGGCATATGCAATTCCTACGCCCTGCTGGCGAAACACTCGGATGATATTGTTTGCAGCTGGGCCAAGGGGCAAACCCAGCTCAGAAGCAAGTTTGCATCCCTCTAGGGCCCAGGCCATGCTGTCAGCCCAAATTCTCACACATCACATGTGAATGGACATCTTCGGCTGCGAAAGGCAAACCAACAACAACTTTCATTTGTGTGCGACCTGAATCGAACCTGAATGAAGGAAGGCTATTTGTGACCTTAATTTTGGGCTTGGCTCGGCTCTTGCTTTCAACTTTACGACATACTCCTCTTCGACTTGCCCTTCTGAATGAGCCAGACATCTGCATGGTGCTGGAGCTATTGGGTAGTAATCTTCTTCGGTGGCTACATCGGGGTAGAAGGCGAGGCCTTCCACTCCCATGTGTTCGAGCAATAACCCGCCAGGTGAGGAAGAACTTTTATGAACTCAATAAGGCTGCCTTCTTCACCAGAAAGTTTGTGCGTTGCTCACACACTGCTCTGGCCTCTTTACTTCCTTTAGTGATAGAAATTGCTCAAAAAATGTATTTTTTGTTTAATGGCAGGGTTGCTCTGTTCTGTTGTTTTTCTGTTGACATTTTGATAAGGTAATTATTTTTCATTGTGGGGTCTAAAACACTTCCTTACTCCCAGTGAGGAATTTAAGCTGGGATAATTTAATATTACCTTCCACATGGCTACAAAGGCTTAAATGGAACCACAGAACCTTAAATATTAGGAGCTTTTAAGGCACATATGGAGCGATAAAAAAAAAATCCAAAAATCTTTTTATTTTCAAAATTTAATTTTTTTTTGGTTTTAAACACTCCTCGGCACTCACTGATGAAGCTCTTAAAGTTTGACGAAGATCCTTTTGGCCATATCGGACAAAAGTGATAACACACAGACAGACAAACATCTCTATTATCTTACTATAATTCACCAAATGTCTGTCTGTCTGTCTGTCTGTTCCCAGGTATCGCAAAAACGGCTGAACCAATCGCAACGAAATTTTGGGTGGGTAATCCTGGGACCCCCTGGAGTAAAATAGGCTATATTGTTTTTCCCTTTTTCTTTTTTCCAATTTTCAAATTTTTCCAATTTCCAAATTTTTCAATTTTCCAATTTTCCAGTTTTCCCAAACACTACAACAACAACAACAACAACAGCAGGCATTTTAAGGCCATTTTCCCTGCTAGAGCGGGGGTTAGCCTTGCGGTCCCCATGACAATCTTCTCCATTTTGCCCTATTTTCTGCATCTCCCCTTGTTAAGCCACTTTCCCGCATTTCTTCTTCCACCATCTTTAGCCAAGTCTTTCTCGGTCTTCCCCGTCCTCTACTGCCTTCTACATTCATTTCCATCACTCTTCTCAACCAGTCACTTTCATCCTTCCTCAAAACATGACCAAACCATCTCAACCTGTTTCTCTTCACAGCATCCATCACAGGGTCTATTCCCATCATCTTTCGCAATTCATCATTTGTCTTCCTCTCTCTCAACGATACTCCACACATCCACCAAACCATTCGCATTTCTACCCTTTCCGGCCTTCGTTGCTGCCCTACGCTCATGACCCATGTCCGCTCCGATATAATCATAACACTTCTCACTCATGCAGCATACACCTTTCCCTTCATCTTCAATGACACTGCCCTCCTTGTCAGCACGCCACTCAGTTCCCGAAACTTCTTCCATGCACATCTCACTCGAGCAACCATTGCAGAGTCTGATCCACCTTCTCCATTCAGCACGTCTCCTCGGTAACAAAATGTTTTCACACCTTCCAGCTTCACGCCGTCTCCAAGATCCAACTCAACATTTCCTCCATCTGCAGCTCCCTCTGTGCACACCTTACACTTGAATGTAGCTGCCACACTGGTTAATGACCCTCTCAGACCACTACATTTTTGATGAACCCACTCAGCGCACATTGTACAATGAACGGAGTTCACTCCAACACCCTTCCTGCACACAGCACACGGCCACCTCCCAGTTCTTTCCACCTCACCACATGCTTTACCACTTGCCATCACCTTCGTCTTTCCGATATTCACCTTGAGACCTTTTGCCTCCATACATTCCTTCCACTTATTCATCTTCTCCTTCAGTCCACCCATACTCTCCGCAATCAACACCAGATCATCTGCATACAACAACTCCCACAGTAAACCCTCCATTACATTCCGAGCCAGCACCTCCATCACAGCTACAAATAGTATTGGACTTAGTACCGACCCCTGATGCACTCCCACCTTCACCTCAAACTCAATACTGTTCCCGCCCTTCGTCCTTACAGCTGTGTGTGCTCTTTCGTACATTGCCATCACGACTCTGATCAACCATTCCTCCATTCCTAACTTCCTCAATGCCCATGTCACTACTTCACGTGGAACACCATCGAATGCTTTCTCCAGATCAACAAACACAATAAACAACTTCTTCCTCTTCTCCTTGAACTTCTCCTGCAACTGCCTCACAATAAAAAGCGAGTCTGTCGTTCCTCTTCCTGGCATAAATCCAAACTGCATTTCGTCAATCTTCACTTTCTTCCTTATCCTCCTCTCCAACACCCTTTCCAATACCTTCATTCCATGCTCCAATAATTTTATCGCTCGATACTAGCCACAGTCCAGAGGGTCACCTTTCCCCTTGTATAGAGGGACAAGGGTACTCAGTTCCCAATCCACTGGAATGCGGCCTTGTTTCACCACCAGATTACAGAACTCTGTCATTCTCTTCACACCCCAATTTCCCACTGCCTTCAACATATCTCCCACAACTCCCGTCGGCCCTCCCGCTTTTCTACTCTTCATTGCTTTTATCGCTTCCTCAACTTCCTTCTCAGTTATCTTCTCTGCTGGTCCTAAAACTGGGTTACTCTCTATGTTGCCATCCCATTCATTCTCTGCATTCAACATAACAAATGTTGTGGTTGTGTGCTTCCCCTTCTCTCCCCATCTTGTCTTCCGCTCCCTCTTTTTGTATATTTTGTTTGTCTGGTTGATTTGTTTGTGAAATATATGTTAGCTCTTTCACGAGCCTCGATTCAGTATACAAAAAAAACCAAAAAAAACAAACAAACAAAAAAACAGCATTTCCATATATCTTTTACATCTTCCTTTAATTCCATCTGGGTCCACAACGATTTGTCCCACTTCATCCTTCAAGCAACTCACCCCCATCACATCACACCTCTCTTTCGCTATGTGCTTTGCAATCCTGAATACTGCTCTCTGACCCTCTTACGAATCCAAGCGTTCTCCGAACATTTTCCTACATGCCTCCTGAGCCTTTGCTACCTCTTTCTTTGCAGCCTTCTTGGCTGCCTTATCATTTTCATACTCTGTCTCTTCTGCCCCCGTACCCTTCGCCTTCTGCCACTCCTTGAACATCTTCAAGTATTTCCAAACACGATGAAATAATAGTGATGTGGCTTTTATTGAAATTCTACAAATACTGTTTAGATTTTGATGATTTTCGTGTGATATGATTTAACGGATGTTTTCTATGAATCGTTTAAAATAAAAAAGCCTTCAATTTCTGATATTTTGCCTTTTCATTTGGGCCTCCCAATTGAAGCCCCGCCCATAGGGCGGGTACCGTTGCTAGTAGTAAAGATGACATATTTGTTGAAGAACATAGTCGGCCAAAATCGGAACCCAAACTACCTTGAAAGAGATGACGTTTGACAGGTGGCACCGTATCGGGCACAGAAAACCTTGGCCACTACTTATTGGTTGGTTTGCATGTTATCATTCCCTTCTAAATCCCTGGTTCATGGTGACATTTGTCGGCCATGCTCAATGCTGTGGATATAAATGCCGTTTGATTGAGCCGTGCTGTTGTTCGGTTTGCTGTGCTTTTGTAGGTATTGGAGGGACTAGCGTACCTGCACGGCCGCTGCCAGGTTATCCACACAGACATAAAACCTGAAAACGTGCTGCTGTGTCTGGGTGGCATTCAGGAACCAGGTACCAAAGAAAATGTCATGGGTTTATGTTTTAATGGTGTTGGAAATTGTGACGTCGATGCACAATGCAGGTTTTAACCTCTCCGAGTCATTTATTGTAATGTATTTCATTGCTGGACTCCAAAATAAGCATAAATTTTACACGTAAAGGTAATCATTTCTTTCTTCCTTAATAAAGAGGCATTTTTGGTTATGATCGTTTTCTTATCTGAGAATCATTTTGTTAATCTAGAAATGTGCCCATCGGTTTAAATGACAATATATACACAGGTCAGTGCAAGATTGCATATGGAAAATGTTTTGGAGGGAAGGATTATTTCTTGTTCAACTTATGAGAATTGAAAATTAATTGTTTAAAAAGCAGGGACTGGAGACATGTCGTGGAGGGTGGGTGAAGAAGAAGCATTTCATGCACGCCCTGCGCCATGTGTAAAGAAAGGTGAGTGAGTGAAAATACATTTTATTTGTTGTCGTAGGTCTACAAGAGCCCCGCATGGTTGTTGTTGTTGTTGTTGTGGTACTTGTTGGGAGTCGATTTTTGAAATGTGCACCCATTAGTCGACAGCTGCCGGACCCCACCCACATTTGCCGCTTGAATCCACCCACCATGGCACCCAGACAAAATAGTATGGCTGCCATCTTGGTTTTCTGGTGGGCCTAAAACATAAGGCCTGTGGGTCTCTGCAGATTATACACTGCCTGGCTATGTATCATACCGGCTCCCAGCAGGTGTCACTATGCGATACACATTTACATAGAGGTTATTGGGGTCCTCACCCCACCCCTCACCCTATGCGTTACGATTTTGTTTACAGTCAAAACCAAAACCCCAAGTACAAGCACCACTTTACAACTCATTCCGTCCAGCAGTTCAAGTGTGCATAGAGGTCAAAAAAACAACCAGTGACTTCTTGAATATATATAGTATGATTCTATATTGGTTTCTGATATGTATACACTTGGTTTTGCTACTTTTGTCACAAAAAAAACATTCAAAAGTCAAACAAAATCTCTCTCTATCTCTCTATGTCCCTCTCGCTCGTCCTCTCTCTCTCTCCCAAACCTCCCTCCTCTCGTTGTTCATACAGAGAAGGATCCTAAAAGTTTTGCTAACTAGCTGAGGCTCTTGCACATAACATTTGTGTGGCATATACACAAAGAGGAAACCTTTATTTGCTGAAATCTAAAAGTTTGAGAATGCGTTTGTAATATCCTTGTTGGTGAATGTTTGAATTCCAATGGTGAGTGTTTGAATCTGGCTGTTTTTTATCACCTAATTGCTGGTACCATGGCCACAAACCTGGCAGCACAATGAAAAAGATGATCGAAGAAGATAACTGCATAATGACACATTCAAGGATGTATTTCACAGGTATGGCTTCTTGGAAAACTCGGCGCCGTTTGCTTCCAACTTCCCAAAGGCAGGCCATCCTCCATTCGCAACGCCGGAAGGAAGCTGAAGGTGAACGCAATGTCCTGTCAGGACTTGGCTGGGCACGGCGTGGTCTTGCCAAGCTACTGGCCCGACACACGTCTCAACCACCAGCTATTTCTAGTTGGGAACCAACTCCAGTGGCTGGTAGGTGTGAGCTAAGGTTGCACTAACATCAGGTGGGAAAATTGATAATAAATTGTTTTTCAATATTTATTCAGAGTCCATGCATAGGTTTATCAATCCGTGCACTTTGTTGATGTGTTTCATTTTTGTTGTTGTAATAATGCTTTTTAGGTCATCTTATCTCGATTCTCGGAGAGATCAACTTATAAAATGGGTCCTGATGTCCGGATGTCTGTCTGTCTAACCTATGTCAGGTTGTCCATCCATCCGTTCACTTTTTTGCTATTTCTTGCTATTCCTTCCTTATCACCCACCTAATTGTTCTGAAACCTGACACATGTATACAAGACAGTATCCCGCACAATCGCTCTGGCTTTGATTTCATGATTTTCATGATTTCAAGGGGGTTACCCCCCAAACCTCAGATCCATACTCGTCCCGTATTTATATATCGATTGCTCTGAAACTTGATACAGCCCTTCAACTCGATGGTCCGCAGGATCACTCAGTCTTAGAACATTTTGGTTTTGTATCAGGGGGCCTCCGAGGGAATCAGTGGGGTTCCAGGGGGGGTTCCCCCAAATAAACAGAGGTCTGAACTACAACCTCAAGATGACCTTCAATCCACTCGGTGTTGTTTATTGGCTAATAAAACAGATATACCCTGTAAAATACATTATCCTGTTGTACAGTACAGTATATATTTCTCCCAACAAAGATAAGTTACCTATTCTACTATAAAACCTTAAATATCACTTTATGCAAGATCACTGTAGAAATATTTATATTCTATTTTCAATTTCACTTTTGTTGTTGTTGTTGTTGTTCACTTGAATCACTTGATGCTGGTACCATAGATATCAACCAGGTAGCACAGTGAAGAAGAGAAGATAAATAATGTGGCTTATGTCAGTCTGCATTTCATCATATCTTTTTTTTCTATTTTTTCCAGCACCACTTCCAGTGTTCTCAGGACCGGAACCAAGTCCTTGGTGCAGCTTGTGTGACTGGGACTGGAATAGGACCATCAGTCCATACCGTAGCTTCTCACTGCCACAGATAGCTTTGGATGAGTCTCATGATCTTCAACATCGGAGAGATGTTCGAGGTCGGAAACTACAATACGTTCTTTTACTTTCCTTTATTACTTAATGAACAATAAACACCTCTAATTGATTCCTTCAGTTCTTATTTCAACTTTCTCCCTCAGTGATATTTGTGACAGTGAAGATCTCCCAACCCCACTTCAATTGGGAGGTCTTCTTCTTCATGCACTCATCTCTTACTTCTGTTTACCTCTTCTGCACCTTATTCTCATGCCGTACTTTTTTAAGCCTGCATTGCAATACCTCACCTTTGCTGCTTGGACAATGTGGGAATTCCACTTGGGAAGTTTAAAGTTTTTTATTATGGAGTCAACACTTACTCAACAATGCTCCTGGATGGCCTTAACTCCGGCAGGTCCTCAATTCTTGCATTTCCCAAGCTGATTCCCTTTTTGTCTGTTCTCTTTGATCCATCCTTGGCATCATGTGAATCATCAGTATCCTCTTTATAGGCTTGCACAATCATCATATTTATAATGACAAACAGGAAGTCTGCTTCACAGCAAGTCTGCTTCTTACCATAAGCAATGTTAAGTAATTGGGTTATCTCTCTTCTTTGAACTATCCAATTTCACACCAACAGTTTTGTTTCAATTCCAGTGATTAAACTCATCTAAGCAGCACACCAAGACCTTGGACCTCAATCATTGGTTATCTCTATACCTACCTCATCTTATTTGCAAAGTCTAAAGCTTTAAAATAAGAGAAGATCATAAGACAGCCACGTGGAATATGCTGTTGAAATGAAATGGATCTATTCTTTACGCGGTTACTCAAAAAGGTTCTCTTACTGGTTCATTACCTCCGTCACCAAAGGTGGATCCTTTGTTTGGGTTGAGTGTTACTCATGATGAGGGACCCCAAAAATCGAATCATGTCGATTAAAAATTATTAGCAAGGTTTAATCAAGCCCGTTAGCACACACGGTATGCACCTCCCTAAAGAAGAGCGTTACTTAATTTTTGAACAGCCTCATATGGGGATTAAACAATCTGTGACCAAGTGATGAATCAGCTCGTTCTGATTTAACCGTGGTGGAGGGTGACATGGATTAGAGGTGTCGAGTTATAATATCACATTAAATGAGTGTTTCCTAATCACTTTTTTTACTCTCACAAACTATGTTCAGTTGAGTATTATAATTCCTACGACTACCTATTTCATGGAACATCTTTGTCGGTTTACTACTCTCCAAACACTTTATTTAGATCTTTTATGATCTTAGTTATATGTGTGGAAAAAGAACCATAATGCCCGAGCTGCCCTTCACCTACACGAGGCCTCAACCTTTTGATGCTTGCCTCAGCAGCCTGTGCCTGTAGTTGGACATCAAGGCACTCTGGTACTTCATCTCACTCTACAAGGACCTCCAGCCCAGGTGCCCACTCTCTGGCTGGCTGGGCTCCTGCTCCTGCCAATCACTCCTGTACACCTGGCCTACGTCGCTCTGCATCACTCTACAGTTCCAGACATTTATCCCAAGCACCATCTCTTGGAGAGAGATCGGGTAAGACTTTAAAGCTTGAAAAGCATAAATAGAAATATAGCATTTTTAGATCACTGTAGCGGTAATAGGCCACGGGAAGCATCCGATACAAGTCAATAAATAATTAATTATACTTTTGTCCTACAGAATTAAAAAAATTGTTCTAAGGTATAAATGAAATATTTTATTAGTTCTTGACTAATACAACATTGCAAACAGACCATTCGGCCTAACATATGATACTCCTCGCACTCCGCACTTTGCATTTCCTTCTGATGCGACTGCACGAGATCACAGTTTAAGTTGTACGTCACTCATTTGAGAATCATTCTTAAGACGGACAACTCAGGGGCTAGCACACATAGTGCTATCAGACTTGCAAGACCAAACTGTTGTAGATTACAAATATTGCAAACATTATGCATGCAATCCAATCTTATTTTTCCACATTCCACTCTTGCAGATACTGTTGACCTTCTAGACCCAGCCCAAGTGGATCGCATCAGAGTCAAGCTGGCTGACTTTGGAAATGCCTGCTGGACAGTATGATGCTGACTTTCATCCTCTACCTATCCTATTGGCCTTGCATCAAAATTATCCTGATGATGAATACATTAACTTCTTTTTAGCTTATCAAAAAATATGTTAACTCATTCAAACTCTGCCCATGTATCTTTCTTACCATTACAGTACCAGCAGTTCACGGAGGATATTCAAACGAGACAGTATCGCTCATTGGAAGTGCTGATTGGTGCTGGCTATGGCACAGCCGCAGACATCTGGAGCACCGCCTGTATGGTGGGTATCATTTCAGAGACGCACAATTAGGCACAATAGGATAAGGCATTGTCAAGAAGGGGAAAATAGATCAATAACTCAAATGGTTGAAGAAAAGCAATTAGGATCTAGAGGTACACAGACAAACCTCTTCTTCTTATTTCGTATGTATAGCACATGGCCGTGGGTAGCATCATTTGCTGGGGGTTCAGCTGTGGGGTTGATGCAGTGTTCCCTGTTGTTTAGAGCAGGAATTTTAAATTTGGACAGGGTGCTGGCAATTGCTTACCTCTTCTTCGCACACAGACAAACAATCTCCAGATATTCTGAGTGATGCCAAATAAAGACAAGGCATTGTTGTGCAAATCAAACTCAGAGCCCTTTCACGAAATGAGGCTTCATTGAACTATTTCTCTACCCATTCCTACAACACAAGAATGCAGATTATTAGTTCCATAAAGAAGGCAATCAAAGCATACATCTCCTTCTAGTTTCCTGCAAGCACGCATTTACGCACCTGTTAAATCTCAGTAGTCTACAGCGCTGGGATACAGAATGCCACCCGATCGCGCACCGAATGGACACAGTTTATATAAGCTCACTCAAGGTCGTCCCTTCGCTCGGATCATCTCTTCACTCAGCTCGAGACATTACAACATATTTCACCACAGGCATAAAGCGTTTAGCCCAACTTAGGATGAAATCAACAGGATGTCGATTGAGGTAAATCTTGATTACTGTGGGAAGCAAGAAGAAGTTGACGTTTTGGGAATTAACCTGCAGATGATGTTGTGGTTTAGTGATGGGTGTTCACTCACACGAATGTCTAATTATGATAAAGCCTGGGATGCCTTGTTGGAGCAAGGTAGCCTTCCTTAGGTCAGTAACTCTTTGTGCAAAAGGTCACTCAGACGGTTTGGCATTAGTATCGTGCCCACCAAAGATAAAGCTGATCTCAAATGTGTCCAAATAATTTGTGTTGTTGATGAGCCAGGATCCACTTGGCGCTGGTGTCGATTAATAAAGATCCAATATTTGGCACTGATGAAAATACCTGGACATCGGTGTCGCTATCCACTCAGTGAGAAAAGCGAAAACTGCGTCGCTCTGCAAATCCCTGACACGTTGAATAAGGATGAGTGCACAGATATAGGATTAAAGTGAGAATCCGTAAAATAAGTGGATGTGTATACCTTAGAAAAATCAACCTGTCAACCTTATGTAACTGTCGAACACAATGTCGAGATGGCGGTGAAGGGAGATAGAGCGAGAAGAAAAAACGTTTTTGTTTTTTTTTTGTTTTTTTTTTGTATACAAGATCGCGGCTCGTGAAAGAGCTATCATTAATCACACAAAAAGTCAACCGACACATAAAACACAAAATAAGGGGAGCGGTAGACAAGATGGGGAGAGAGAGGGAAGGACACAAACACAACATTTGAGAACAGGGACATCGAGAGAACTGTGGGAGGGAGAGGGCTTGGGGGGAGGTATAAAACATATGTACACTGCAATGACTTCCAGGAAAGAAGTTGGAATTTCAAAAAAGTGTATCTGGGGTGAATTAGCGGGGGTAGAAAAGATGAAGGTTTTGGATGGGGGAAGATAAGAGATGGTGGTGAACAGCTGTTTTAAAGACCTGGAAGGAGGAGTGGGATTGAAGGGAGTGGGGGAGTTTTTAAGATCTGCTGCTGATTGGCCAATCCTGGTCATGTGAGCTCCTTGCCAAGACATGAATGATTACATCCATCTTCCTGCGTACTAAGAAATAACGAGTCGTTAAACGCTACAAGCCCTACACTAGACTTCACCAGCAAGACTTGTTCTTCATTCTACGTTTAACCCAACATGTCTGACATTTAATGTGGTTCCATTATGCCTCCACAGGTCTTTGAACTTGCTACTGGAGATTACCTGTTTGAACCTCATTCTGGAGTAAATTATTCACGGGATGAAGGTACAAAAACTTTAAAATCCATTGCAATCGCATTTACAACAACCTAGGTGTGAGTCGGCCGTGGTACGGTTCTTTTCACATTTATTGCTTAGCATTTGTTTACCCTTGCCATTTTCATATCTAATACCATACATATTATTTATGTTTTCAGCACTTGATTTATTATTTTTTTTATTCCTCCTACATAACCCATTAATGACCCTAGACCACATAGCACTGATCATGGAGCTGTTGGGAAAGATCCATCGGAAAGTCATTCTTGGAGGGCAGTTATCCCATCTTTTTTTCAACAAAAAAGGTATGACACTGCTTTATTTATCAATTACTAGGGCATGCCCGTACGTGGGTGCAATGCCCGTACGTGGGTGCGAGTACGGTGACAATCTCCCCCCCTCTATTTACATGAAATGGTTTGGTCCATGAAATGTTTTGGTCCATTCGCAACGCCAAAGCGAACGGCGAACGCTTTACATGAAATGGTTTGGTTCATGAAATGTTTTGGTCCATTCGCAACGCCAAAGCGAACGGCGAACGGCTTGCGAGTACAGTGACAATCCCCCCCCCCCCCCCCTCTATTTACATGAAATGGTTTTAATTAGTTTTAAAACATAGTTTAACGCCAACATAGCGGCAACATAGTTTGCCAACGTGAAATAAATGAATACGCTCTCAAATGTGCCGTCCGAGGCAGAGTGTGTTCGCCACGTTCGGCACACGCGATAGCTCGCTGCTCTCTGATTGGTTGAATCGTTTTTTGGACATAGCTCGGTAAGTAATTGTCCGATTAATATGAAACCTTGAAAAGGCACATCCTCGGGTCCCCAGCAATATACCTGGCAAGTTTAAAGTATATCGGACCCGTGGTTGTCGAGAAACAGCGGTCACAGACAAACAAACAAACAAACAAACACACATACAGAGATTACTGGAATTATAGATAGATGTACATAGTACCAAATGTTGGCATGCACAACCCTCTTATTTTAACAACAGGGATTTCTGTTCAAAATACTGCTGCATGATCATATCCGACACAAGCTATCACGACTTGAAATGTCACGTGATTTCCTGGACCGAAATCCAGTGGTCAGGGGCCCAGTTTTTCATATAAAAAAAAAATTCTTCACAGGAGTGAGGCTCAGGGTAAATCTGAAAATGGGACAAACATCAAAGGAATGAAAGAACATGATAAGAGGAAATGGAGGTGGGGAGAAACACTGAAAATAGCAAGTTAGATGGTTTGCTTAGGAAAGATTAAAGGGGAACCCAAACGGAATTTTGTTTTTCTGGAAACCACAGAAAATCATTAATCATGGTCTAATTTGAAGGGGAATTTTTTTAAAATTATTTTGCCATTCACAAAGTGCTGAAAAATCCCTAGAGTGCTGATTTTCGATTTTCACTAGTGACGACACACTCAGAACCAACCTGATCCAAATGGAAGCTTGCATAGAGAAACAGTGTCTTTCAAGCTCGGATTCAGATATTGATTCCACTGCCATTAGCATCTCTGAAGGTTCTCAGTATGTTGAAACTGATCAGTGGGATTTTGAATAAACTATTGGAGACAAAATTAGTGATGGAAACGCTTTCGGGGGAATTATGGAGCCGTATCGTTTCGAGCCTTATGCGAGTGATTCAGATGACAATGGCGACAATGGAGGTGTTAGTGAAGATGAAAATGCCAGTCGCATGTTCACTATAGATTGGTAGGTTTTGCTTTTCTATTCAATTGACGGTTTATAAGGGGCTTTGTATTAATTGATAAATAGGTTATACTACTCCAGCTGAAATACGTACCTGTCATCTCTCGACAGCCAACAGAAAAGTCGTCCTGTTTCATACTTTCCCGGGACTTTCTTGGCGGAGTGATGGTTGATGGGGGATTGTGAGTGGATGGTGGAGGGGGTGATGTGGGGGTGATGGTTGATGGAGGATTGGATTGTGAGGAGACAGTAGAGGGGGAGTGATGCCGCTGTTTGATTGACCACACGAATCTCTCATGTACATGTGCTGGAAGGTGAGTAGAGATGGTCTTACAGTTTCGAGCAACGACTGTTTCTTCCACTTGATTGTGGGGAAGGCAACCCTCTCTTGGTCATGGCAGATAACCACAACATCTAGCCATCTCTGGTGTTTCATAACAGTACTCTGTAAAATGTTCCGAGCACAAAAGTGAACATTTTGTAGGCCCGATCCACACTCGGGTATTTCGGACAAACCTCATCCAATTCCTGGCAAACTTAGGATCTTTCAGCCATTGGTGTGGCATGAAATCGTCTCAGTTTGTATTACTACAACCACCAAGGTTGCATTGACGAGGCATATTTGTGGAAAATCCAAAATGATTCACCGTTGGAGCTAAATGGTATTACAATGTAACCCGTAGACAGTACAGATATGGCGATCGACTTCTGGGTGCGACGTCATTGCTAAGTGTGAAGAAGAAGAAGAAGAAGATTCCACTTTTAATCGCAAAATTACTTACTTTATAAATCGCAAATCGGAAAAAGACACATCAGCATATCTATTTTGTTGGGTATCAATGGATAGGTTAGCATTTAGGTCATCTAAGTGTTTGGGTTTCTCACAGTAATAAATATCATGGGACAAAATTGGGGATGGCAAGAGATTGTGGTGCACTGCTTGCTTGGAGCCCTGGAGGGAAGAGTGAGACAGAACAGCCTCTGGATGGTGGTTCCATATATGGGAGAATTGAGGAATAAAAGAGTTGTAGTGTGCAGCAGCCTAGATTTTGGAAGTTTAACCAGGAGGGTTGCAGCAAGAAAGCCTGCATCCTGGATTAGATTGGAAGAGAGCAGAGGGAGCAAATCATGGAGAAGGGACAGTAAATAGTTTGCTTACTTTTCTTTTAATTCAGATGGAATATACTAGTAAAAGTAATACGCATCCACAACCATCCTTGGCCATGTTGTGGAATATCGGCTGAGGTCATTGTGTGAATGACATGAAAAAGGCCTACTACTGAAAGTTCCGGTCAACACAAAGTTAAAGATAACATTTTAGCGCTCATTATCTTCTAAGTTATCTATTGTGCCACACTAATTGTGCCATGCTGCCATCAATTGTGCCATGCTGCCATCAATTGTGCCACACTGCTGACACTCTGCATATGATAGAGATTAGAGATGGCACAGACCTCATTTTGTCGAGCTTGAGCTGAGAACAACTTTCAAACAAATAGAGCCCAACCTAGTGTTTCTTCCCGGTAAATCGTTTCCCACGAAATCCGAGAAAATTATCCTGGAATCTTGCATTTTCCCAGTTTTTTTTTTTAGTTCGGGCTGAGAAACTTTGGGCTCGAACCATCTCCAGTGGCAAGTGTAGATGTTCCTGTACTTGTGCAGTGTGAGCTCTGTGCACCTCCTCTCCCAACACTAAGGAAAGACTCATAAATTTGTATTTTATGACCTTCACAGTCATCCCACAACGAAGTTGATTCACTAAGAAATGTGTGCAATGGTAAAAGCTAGCCTCATGCAAAGCTACATGATGGTTGCATGGAAAATGCGGCCGGCATTCCAAACAATCTGTTTTCTGCAGGCATTGGTTTCAGTGTTTCACGTAGCAGGAACTTTTCTTCCCTCACTTTTCTTTTTTTCTTATGCCCTCACCTTTTCACCTTTATTGGTTCACGAGTTATCAAGTGACCACGATTTTTTTTTTTTTTGTATACTGAAACGAGGCTCGTGAAAGGGCTAAAATATTCGTCATGTGTGTGCGTCTGTCTGTGTGTGTGTCTGTCTGTCCGCAGCATAACTACCCGATGATATCATCCGATCTTGATGAAACTTGGGTGGGAGGTTGATAGCATGATCTAGTTGTGCCCTGCCTAGAGTGGTCGTATTGCGCCCATTGTGGGCGGAGCGACGCCCGAAAAAGATGTCTTTTTAGGGGGTAATCGAGTTCAAGCTACATCTTCTCTGAGGGGGTTGCTGGAATCTGACAGGGTTTCGGTATTTGGTTTGGACAATGTCATGTGTCTAGCCCCACGGAGCTCGATTTTTCATTTTTGCCCCAAGGTCAAGGTCACAAGGTCACGAAATTTAGAAAAGTCGATTTTTGATGGTTTTATTACATTGTTCGCTTCCTGATAGGGTGAAATGTCGTACATGATTTTATATTATCACAAACATCATGAAATACAAGTTTTCCAGCAAATTTCAGAATCTTCGAGCTTTGACCTTTGAAGGTCACAAAGGTCAAATTTTCAAAGTTGTCGGAATCGAACCGAATTTTTGGTATTGTGTAGCTAACTAACCTCATAACTGATTATACATTATTTTCTATCTCATTTCAAGGTCAGTAACCTTCGTTTTGACATTTCAAGGTCACAAAGGTCAAATTTTCAAAGTTGTCGGAATCGAACCGAATTTTCGAAATCGAACCGAAGAATACCGCTCGCTCGTGAACCATCGTCGTCTCCTGACTTGTTCACTTTTGAATTCGTTTTCTCCACAACCACACAAGTGATTGACACAAGACTCTCAATATTGGAGTGCCTAAGCATGGAGATATTTTAAAAACAAAGTTACATGATGGTGGATGGAAAATGCGGCCGGCATTCCAAAAAGTAGGTTTTCTGCAGGCATGGGTTGCAGGGTGTTTCATGTATCAGGAATAAATGGCCTGGACCTCGCTTTGCTCGGCCTTGGCCGAATTAAAAGGAATAAGCCTACACATTAGTCCTTGAGCCAGACCAAAAGTAATGCTCCGGCGGGGGGAGTAATTCTCATTATGATTTTCCATTAGACCAATGTCTCAAGTGTCAGAAAAGGTGTGATGGACATCTGAGAACGGTAGCTTAGTGCCCGGATGGACGCCATCTTTGAAACCACCCAGCTCGAAAATGCCCATTTGGTGGGGTACATTATTGCACGTGTATCTGGACTTCTATACTAGCTATCGATGTGCGGTTGACGACTAAATATACGTCCGATGTGTACCGTCTAAATAAAAAATAATATGAAGCATTTTGTTTTAGATTAATTATTATAAAAATCAATTATCGAAAAAAAATCATATATTTTTCAATATTTTATTATTAGACTTGTACTTTTTTTAGTGAAACAACACTGGTATGATTTTCCAAATTATGCATTGTGCTACACCGTTTATCTGTCTATAAAAATAACTCAAAAACTAAAACATATCATCCACCACGAGTTTACAACAAATAAATGTAAAGAGGCATAAAATGACTTAGGCCGCCGCTGGCATTATCTATTCTGACGATAACGCAAGTTAGGAATGTCGTACGGAGAGGATTTTAACACCATACGATATCTAATAAGCAGGCGGAAATTGTTACATAGGAAATCTGCACTTTGGTGGCCATCTTGGATTTCAAAATGGCCGCCAATTATATTAATTATTCATTACTAGAGTTTGGAAAGACGTATGGAGCTGATTTTAACACCATACGATGTATATTCCTAATAAGCAAGCGGAGGTATCATTGAACATGTCATGTTTTAGTCAAATAACACCGGTATGATCTTCCAAATTATACATTTTGCTAAACCGTTTATCTGTCTATAAAGATTTTCAGGCAATTTGGCCTGCATTATAATAGAGAACAACATATGCTATACAATATACAGTGCAGTGCACACAAAGTACCACTTCCGTCACATGTGCACCCTTCGGTCCCGACTGTATTAGCATTCGATAACATCGACAGGCTAGAGGAATCGCTGAGTGGTGGCGGAACATCGCATCGCGTCAACGGTATCATGGTCCAACCGAAGTCGCAGTCGTGTTTGCCGCCCCAACCTCCATCGGCAGTATCCAAAGCAGATAAGAAGCGATCTATCCCGTCATCCAGCGATTTAGTTCCAATATACAGCGGTGGGAAACGAGAGGGCCCACCTGCAATCAAGCCTGCAGATCTTTCTGACACTCTTGCAGGCGCAACATCCCTTGCGCAGCGCCGAAATCACGTATGGATTATGACTCGCATGCTGGAACCATGCGACCAGACAATCAGTTCGTGGACTGGTTTCAACATCATGACTAGAGATCGTGTTCAGGTGACGGAAGATGTTGTTGGCTACCTGCCGACTATAAACGCGCCTGCCACAGATATGGCAACAGTGCAAGAAATCCTCAGAGAAGCTCTGAACATCATGTCATCACTTCAGCTTGAGCGTATACCGGTGGTGCTAGACCAGGCACTATTTGCTAAGGCGACCGAAATAGCATGGAAAGATGTCGATCGATATGGAAGAATCGTGCTCATGATGGGGAACTTCCATACCATCTGTAACTTCATGTCGAGCATTGGGAAAATGTTTGGAGATGCAGGCCTTCGGGATGTAGCTGTTGAGTCAGGAGTAATCGCTGAAGGTTCCATCAACAGGGTTCTGGAAGGCAAGCAATACAACCGTGCTGTGCGACTCCACAAGTTGATGTACGAGGCACTAATGCGCATCATTTGGAAGGGCTTCCAGGTGTGGATAGAAAGCAATCATCCTGACAAGGAACCCCAGATTCGAAGCACTGACCTCAAAATTCGCAGCATCAAGGAGGATGTTTGCCACGAGACTCTCGCTGCTGCTCTCGATGATGATTCGTGTGTACAGAGCTTTGACATGTTCGCGAAATACCTACATTTTCTGCGAACCAAACATGGAGACCTGGCTCGCTTCTGGATGATGTATATTGATATGGTAGAGACCCTGCTGGGGTTGATTCGTGCGGATAGAGAAGGCGACTGGATGCTTCACTTGGCTTGTGTCAGAAGAGTGATCCCTTGGTGTTTCGCAATGAACAAGGTGAACTATGCTAGATATCTACCAGTGTACTATGCACAGATGACGCAACTCCACGAAACATGCCCCGAGTTGTACAGGCATTTCAATCAAGGCTACTTCTCCGTACAGCTTAGACCAGGGAATCCATTTGCCAGAATCGCTGTTGATCAGACAACAGAAGAAACAGTAAACAAAGATACGCAAACAGCTGGAGGAACACGAGGTTTTAGTCTTCGACAAGGGGCTGTGTCACGATACTATCTAACTGCAGAAAATCGGGCTACTGCACTGAGGCAACTACGAGAAACTATCCTTGTGAATGGCAGCGACACATCTCACGCCAAGCACCCTGACTTGTCTACTTCTCGCATCAAACGTGATGAGTCTGGCGTCACAGCTATCTGTGATCTACTGGAAAATGACTGGACCAATCCATTCGCCGATGATCCGTCATGTCTTCTCAGTATATCTACCGGAGCGGCTGCGAGGGAGGACGTTTCTAATGACCTACTCAACACCCTGCAAAAGGGGGAAGCGGCGTATCAAAGCTTCCAGAAACGTCTTGAAGAGGGAACAGGCTTTCATGACACATTGAACAAACTAAACTTGAAGACCTTTGGTAAGATCAAGCAGAAAGTTGTGAAGGGCACAAACAAGGAGATCGTCCTGAGAGCTGACAGACAACTGTTTGCCACCATGATACTCATCGCCAAGACAAGGAACCTCGACATGCAACTTGTCCTTTGTCACCCACTCGGGCCGTTACCATGGTCTTTGGCAAACGTTGATGGGTCAATGAAAAAAACGAACAAAGCTGCACTTGCGAAACACATGGAAGGTCTTGTGGAACCAGCCGAGAACGTTGACAAGCGAAGTGCAACAATAATTGATGCGATGGCTCTCATACAAAAGATGCATGGCGAGAACGACACGTTCGAAGAACTATCTGACCGCATCCTTGCTGCAGCGCTTCACGCTGGTCAAGGCAGTGAGCGCATCGATGTTGTCTTTGACACATACACAGAAGAATCCATCAAAGCAGCTGAGCGTGTGAACCGCGGTTCAAATGAAGGCATCAGTTTCAGCGAGATCAGACCCGCACACAAAATCATGAACTGGCGGCGTCTCCTTGCTTGCAGCCAGACAAAGGAGAAACTGGTTGTGTTTCTGGCGGAGTCGTGGAAACATGAAACAAATCGCGAAAAGCTAGGCAACAGAACACTGTATGTCACCTGTGGTGAAAAATGTCTGGTACTGACCCGCGATAGGTGGAAGTTGGTGCAAGCACTCGAATGTAGCCACGAGGAAGCAGACACGCGTATGTTTCTCCACGCAAAGCACGCCGCTACCCACTACAAGACGATCATCTTAGTGGCAGATGACACCGACGTTCTGATCATCAGTCTTCATCTCAGCAGAACCATCGATAGTCAGCTCTTCATCAGACGAGGAACAAAGGTTCGAGTCAGAATGATCGACGTTGGAAAGTTGGCTGTGGTATTGGGGTCTGGAGTTTGCAGTGCATTGCCAGGGCTTCATGCATGGAGCGGGTGTGACACTGTGAGTGCTCTGGCTAGCCAAGGAAAGATAAAGGCTTTGAAGCTTGTGCAAGCGAATGAGCTGTATCTTCAAGCATTCACAGATCTGGGATCTTCGTGGAATGTACCAACAGACGTCTTCAATAGCATTCAGGCCTTCACGTGTCAGCTGTACGCCAAGAACACGAAGATCGTCGGTGTTAATTCGCTCCGTTATCACATGTTCTGTGCAAAGAAGGGCCAGATCGAATCTGGACAATTGCCGCCTTGTGAAGACTCCTTGATGCAGCATACGCTTAGGGCCAACTATCAGGTGGCTATCTGGCGACGCAGCCTTGAAAACCTACCAGACGTCCCAACACCATCAGCAGGACATGGTTGGGAACTCGATGATGGCGGTTCGCTCACAATCCGATGGATGGCGGGTCTACCAGCTCCAGATGTCGTCTTGAATCTCATCTCATGCACATGCAGAAGGACGTGTCGACCGTCAGATTGCTCCTGCATACTGAATGGGTTGAAGTGCACTGTTGTGTGTAAGCTGCAGGGATGCTCCAACATGGTGCAGGATGATGCTATCGTGGCTCAGGATGCCAATGACTCTGATGGCGACTCTGATGATTAACTTTGTGTGCACTGTATATTGTATAGCATATGTTGTTCTCTATTATAATGCAGGCCAAATTGCCTGAAAATCTTTATAGACAGATAAACGGTTTAGCAAAATGTATAATTTGGAAGATCATACCGGTGTTATTTGACTAAAACATGACATGTTCAATGATACCTCCGCTTGCTTATTAGGAATATACATCGTATGGTGTTAAAATCAGCTCCATACGTCTTTCCAAACTCTAGTAATGAATAATTAATATAATTGGCGGCCATTTTGAAATCCAAGATGGCCACCAAAGTGCAGATTTCCTATGTAACAATTTCCGCCTGCTTATTAGATATCGTATGGTGTTAAAATCCTCTCCGTACGACATTCCTAACTTGCGTTATCGTCAGAATAGATAATGCCAGCGGCGGCCTAAGTCATTTTATGCCTCTTTACATTTATTTGTTGTAAACTCGTGGTGGATGATATGTTTTAGTTTTTGAGTTATTTTTATAGACAGATAAACGGTGTAGCACAATGCATAATTTGGAAAATCATACCAGTGTTGTTTCACTAAAAAAAGTACAAGTCTAATAATAAAATATTGAAAAATATATGATTTTTTTTCGATAATTGATTTTTATAATAATTAATCTAAAACAAAATGCTTCATATTATTTTTTATTTAGACGGTACACATCGGACGTATATTTAGTCGTCAACCGCACATCGATAGCTAGTATAGAAGTCCAGATACACGTGCAACAATGTACCCCACCAAATGGGCATTTTCGAGCTGGGTGGTTTCAAAGATGGCGTCCATCCGGGCACTAAGCTACCGTTCTCAGATGTCCATCACACCTTTTCTGACACTTGAGACATTGGTCTAATGGAAAATCATAATGAGAATTACTCCCCCCGCCGGAGCATTCACTTCAAAATATGGCCGGTTGGCTCAAGGACTACATGTGACAAAGCAGCATTCAGGTGCTAACATTCTTTTGCTATTCCCAATTTCCCCTCCTCTCCACCTTGCCTTCCTGCAGGCGAGCTCCACTCCATCCCAGTGCTTAGGCCCTGGTCTCTTCCAGCAGTGCTCACTGAAAAGTATGGCTGGCCAGTGGACGAGGCCTTTGCCTTCTCAAATTTTCTTCTACCAATGCTGCATCCTCAGCCCCACCGACGTGCCACAGCCAAGCAGAGCTTGCGACATGCTTGGCTTAACACCTAGCCCTTATCACCTGAGCCATAATGTCTGACCAGGCTAAAGCAAGGTAATGAAAGACAAAGAAGATCTTGTGTTTAGACATTGACGGTGATGGATACAAATCGGTTTTCCTCAGACATGGAATTTTTAAGGAGAGCTGCTTCGGTGTCCATATTAAACAGAAGGTCTCTTCATTCTGCTGCTTAAAACAAGTGTCCTTTTGTGCTGGCCTCACAAACCAAGAACTACAATGTGCAGGCTGCATCATATAATAGATCCCAGCTGATTTTAGTGAATTGTTAGAATTTGTATGTAACGTTTGTTTGTTTTTTAACCCCCGGTATTTACTCACAGTGGAATTGAATGATCTCTCAAAAGACTCTGCCACATGCTGTTTGTAGCATCAACAGAACAACCTGTTGTATTTTTAATTATTCGAGTCATCATAGTAAAAATACATTTCCTGCATATTTGGTTTGGAAGATCCCTTTCGGATTTTGCTTCTTCGTTTGCAGAGGATAGCCGCAAGAAGAACACGTTTATTGCATTTAATGTTATCGCTCTTTTGATGACTCAGGTTGTCAAGTGTAGAATTGCCAGTTCAGTGGATATTTCTCGATGCAAAATTGGCAGTTTTGGTTGGAAATCAATATCCTTGATAAAAACCGCCATTTTGACCTGCTCGAGATACCAAGGTTAGGATTATTCATCAGAGGGAGTTACGGAATACTGCAGCTGGATTTTAAGGAGCATTCACAGATAGATGTCAAACAGGAAAAATCTGACAATGACGATGTGCATGTCACAAGATTATGCTGTCACATCCACACTTTGATTCAGCTCTAATATGCCAGGGCCAATGGAAGGTTGCCAAAGTCCATTTGTGTAATAAATCAACATCCAAGCCAACGCAGCCGGAATGACCGATGGAGCCATCCGAGACTTCGGCAAAGCGTTGATAGATTTCGAATCCAGCCAAGCTTGTTGTCGAGGAATTACATCACAGGTGGATGAGCAATTTTTCTTCATGTATTGACTGTCACTCTAAACTCAAGAGATCCTAGTGCTCTGAGGAAAGTTCAAGAGACAAGTATTTTCTATGAGAAATAAACTTTCTTACGTTGAGAATGGTTACACAAAAGGAGATGGTAATGTTTTTAATGATTCGTAACATTTGAAGACGACACGAAGACGTTTCCAACATTTCATGGCTGATCACATGCGCCCCTTAGCAACGTGCGACGAAAGTTGGGAAAGCGATGACTTTTCCTTTTGCCACCTTGGCCAATAAGTCATGGGCTGGCTTGAATTACCAAGTAAGTAAAATATAGATACTCCATGCTGGGGGCCTCTGAGTTACTTGGACAATAATGTGTAGTATAAATGGGCCTTTAGTATGTCCGTCAAGCAGCCATTTTGTTTTCTGTGAAATGGTTAACTGTTATCTGTTTCACATGTTGCAATAATTACAATATAATGTGGCTTTATAGCTTTCTTGTCCAACCTTAATAAAAGTATTTACCACAGTGACCAAATGTGTTATTTATATTAAACTGTGCTGCTGGACAGCAGTTGTTGTTGTTGTTTTCGTATGCAGCCTGGGGCTGCTGGTTGCATCATTTATCTGGAACGCGTTTGTGCCGCTGATGCAGTGCCCCAATTACCAGTGAGCTGGTACTCAATTTGCCGACCTCAGAAGGATGACAGGCTGAGTCAACCCCCCTGGTGTTAATTCAACGATCGACCGGGATTACAAACTCAGGATCCTGGGGTCCCAAGCCGGCACCCTAACTGCTAAGCCAACACCAGGCTGGACAGCAGTGACATGCAGCGTTTCAGCACAACAGGATTATTTGATGGTGTGACATAGATAGGAGAGGGTGGGGGCCCCTGGTGATGTACACTGCATTCAGAAAGTATTCACACCCTTTCATTTTTCACATTGTGTTGTTACAGCCTGAATTCAAAATAGATTCAATTCAGTTTTTTTTTTTCATTGATCTACACATAATACCCCGTAATGTGAAAGTGGAATTTCTTTTTTAGAATTTTTTTAACGAAATAATTAAAAATAAAAGAAATGTCTAGTTTACATAAGTATTCAACCCCCTGAGTCATTTGTTAGGAGAAGCACCTTTGGCAGCAATTACAGCTTCGAGTCTTCTTGGGTACATTTATATCAACTTTGCACATTTGGATTTGGGGAGTTTCTCCCATTCTTCCTTGCAGATTTGTTCAAGCTTTATCAAGTTGGATGGGGAGCGTCGGTGAACAGCAATCTTCAAGTCTTTCCACATATTCACAATAGGATTCAGGTCTGGGCATTGGCCGGGCCACTCAAGGACATTTATGTTCTTTTTCTGAAGCCATTCTAGTGCTGCTTTGTTTGTGTGCTATGGGACATTGTCCTGTTGGTATGTAAATCTTCATCGCAATCTCAGGTCTTTTGCACTCTGAAGCAGGTTCTCCTCAGGGACTTGCCTTTTTGCTACGTCTGGCGGCTCCATTCGTTGTTCCCTCTATACTTACATGTCTCCCAGTTCTTGCCACTGAAAAGCATCCCCATACCATGATGCTACCACCACCATGCTTCACGGTAGGGGTGGTGTTAGATGGGTGATTAGTTGTGCTCGGATTCCACCAGACTTAGCATTTGGATTCAGACCAAAGAGTTCATTTTTCGTCTCATCTGACCACAGAATCATTTCCCTCATGCTCTCAGAGTCATTCATGTGCCTTTTTGCAAACTCCAGGTGTGCTGTGATGTGCCCTTTTTCTCAGGAGTGGCTTCCATCTGGCCAATCTCCCATAAAGCCTAGATTTGTGAAGTGCTGCAGAGACTGTTGTCCTTCTGGCAGGTTCTCCCATCTCAGCCAAGGAACTCTGTAGTTCTGTCAGAGTGGTCAATGGGTTCTTAGTCACCTCCCTGACCATGGTCCTTCTTGCCCAGTTGCTCAGTTTGGTCGGACGGCCAGCTCTAGGAAGGGTCTGGGTAGTTCCATATTCTTTCAATTTTCTAATGATGGAGCTCACTGTGCTCTTGGGAACTTTCAACACTCTCGAAAATGTTTTACACCCTTCCCCAGATCTTTGCCTCCTCACAATTCTATCTTGGAATTTGAGGGATAGTTCTTTGGACTTCATGGTAGAGTTTCTGTTCTGACATGCACTGTCAACTGTGGGACTTTGTATAGAAAGGTGTTTTTCTTTCGAAATCATGTCCAATCAATTGAATTGGCTACAGGTGGACTCCACTCAAGTTGTAAGAACATCTCAAGGATGATCAAAGAAAATTGGATGCATCTGAGCTCAACTTGGAGTGTCACAGCAGAGGGGTTAAATACTTATTGACTGGAGAGATTTCAGCATTTCATTTTTAATTATTTTGGAGAAACTTTCTTTTAAAAATTCCACTTACATTATGGGGTATTATGTGTAGATCAGTGACAAAAAATCTCAGTTTAATCCATGTTAAATTCAGGCTGTAACAATAAAATGTGAAAAACGTAAAGGGGTGTGAATACTTTCTGAGGGCACTGTATATGTCTTGCAAAGAGATCTCATCGAGTTTGCATCTTTCGTGGCTATATTTGCGACGTCATTTGTCCTGATTGTCCACCAAGTAGAGGCAGTGAGGCCCATCCATTTTTTTTTTTATCAATCTAAGCCCCCTTCATTGGCCGCACCATTTTCATTGTCGCCATTCCACAATCACTTCCTTTTATGATTATAACTGCCTGATTCAAAATTCACGATCATACCCTTCCATTCCCTTGAGTCCGGTTCGCTTAGGACTTCTTGCGAATGGTGTACTTAAACATGTAGCGGCAGCTGAGCTTGACACTGCCCTGTGGTCCAAAAATAAAAGGGCAAGCAACAGTGCAGAGGGATGATATATTCATATATTCTTTATTGTTGTCCATGTAAAAAAAATGTAAATTTTCCTTCCACTGGCAATTCAAAGACAAAGAAATTCAAAACACAGATTGGCTACACGTTACAGTACACAGATTCGGGTTTGATTGCTCGAGTGTCCCTTTAAGTTGCTTATCATGTTAGTCTTAGAGTTTTCAACACATCACCACCCTCAATCATCAACAACATTAACAATAATAAATGGCCACATTATGGTTATGGGGAGAACTGAATAAAGCAAATTATACGTTAATAGACTTGAAACAATAGAGAAGGTCACATAATTAAACAAGAAAGAGCAATCAGAGATTGCAGACCCTCACCAGCACGTGCTTTTAGTGGTCTTTAAGGCTTTTGTGTTAAAACAAATATGGCGGCCGACCCAAATGACCGATGACGTCGTCATTTTTTTTTTCTCCACAAATTTATTCCGAGATGATGCTCAACAAATTTCATCTTGATCGGATGAAGTTTCGTACTTGTCGAGTTATGACGTCATAATGGAGCCACATATGACATCATCATTAACATAGGTTATTCCGCATGGAGAGTTCTCTGCAATAGTCAGGTGGCTTAGTGAAATTACCATTACCGGGAGGATAAAAGCACAATATTTGGCATGAGGCTCCCTTAGGGCCTATTAGTTAATGTTAGCCTCGGAGCCCTCCAGAGTAAAAAAAATAAAATAAAAAAATCATGTAAAACACCAAAATTCAAGATGGCCGATATCGATGACAAAATATAGCTTTTCTCAAATCCTGGTAGTCATAAGAAACCCAGGGTGGTTGACAAATTTGGGATTTTGAGGTAGTTGAATGTTATTGTGGACATTATAATAGTACCAATACATTGTAAAATATTATAAAGACCGTTATTATTCCAATACAACAGGCATTTTAAGGCCATTTTCCCTGCAAGAGCGGGGGTTAGCCTTGTGGTCCCCATGACGGTCTTCTCCATTTTGCCCTATTTTTTGCATCTCCCCTTGTTAACCCCCTTGCCCGCATTTCTTCTTCGAACATCTTTAGCCAAGTCTTTCTCGGTCTTCCCCATCCTCTACTTCCTTCTACATTCATTTGCATCACTCTTCTCAACCAGTCACTTTCATCCTTCCTCAACACATGACCAAATCATCTCAAACTGTTTCTCTTCACAGCATCCATCACAGGCTCTATTCCCATCATCTTTCACAATTCATCATTTGTCTTCCTCTCTCTCAACGATACTCCACACATCCACCGAACCATTCGTATTTCCACCCTTTCCAGCCTTCATTGCTGCTCTACGTTCATTACCCATGTCTCGCTCCCATAAATCATAACACTTCTCACACATGCAGCATACACCTTTCCCTTCAGCTTCAACGACACTCCCCTCCTTGTCAGCACGCCACTCAGTTCCCGAAACTTCTTCCATGCACATCTCACTCGAGCAACCGTTGCCGAGTCTGATCCACCTTCTCCATTCAGCACGTCTCCTAGGTAACAAAATGTTTTCACACCTTCCAGCTTCATGCCGTCTCCAAGATCCAACTCAACATTTCCGCCATCTGCAGCTCCCTCTGTGCACACCTTACACTTGAATGTAGCTGCCACACTGGTTAATGACCTTCTCAAACCACTACATTTTTGATGAACCCACTCAGCGCACATTGTACATTGAATGGAGTTCACTCCGACACCCTTCCTGCACACAGCACACGGCCACTTCCCAGTTCTTTCCACCTCACCACATGCTTTTTCACTTGCCATCACCTTCGTTTTTCCGATATTCACCTTCAGACCTTTTGTCTCCATACATTCCTTGCACTTATTCATCTTCTCCTTCAGTCCATCCATACTTTCTGCAATCAACACCAGATCATCTGCATACAACAACTCCCACGGTAAACCATCCTTTACGTTCCGAGACAGCACCTCCATCACAGCTATAAATAGTAGTGGACTTAGTACCAACCCCTGATGCACTCCCACCTTCACCTCAAACTCACCACTGTTCCCGTCCTTCGTCCTTGCAGCTGTGCGCACTCTTTTGTACATTGCCATCACTACTCTGATTAACCATTCCACCACTCCTAACTTCCTCAATGCCCATGTCACTACTTCACGTGGAACCCTATTAAATGCTTTCTCCAGATCAACAAACCCAAGAAACAACTTCTTCCTCTTCTCCATGTACTTCTCCTGCAACTGCCTCACAATAAAAAGCGCGTCTGTTGTTCCTCTTCCTGGCATAAATCCAAACTGCATTTCGTCAATCTTCACTTTCTTCCTTATCCTCCTCTCCAACACCCTTTCCAATACCTTCATTCCATGCTCCAATAACTTTATCGCTCGATACGAGCCACAGTCCAGAGGGTCACCTTTCCCCTTTCCCCTTTTCCCTCCCTATTATTATTCCAATAAATGACAAATTTCAAATAAACATCCACCCTCTTCTGGAAGGGAAATATTATCACCCAATAAAGTGAATAATAGTGAATCATGTATTTCAGTAACTGGCCTTGTGCGAGTCAAGACGATATTAAAAAGTCCAAGGCATTTATTAAAATAACTATAGGATTTTAATTGTACAGACAAAACTCAATTTTCAAGCAGATAACATCACTATGCTTTATTCGTAGGTCTCCAAGTAGTTCTCAATTTCCCTTACTCTCTCACACTACTGAGACAATAGTAGGCCATTTCATGGAGTTGAGTTGGAATGCAATTTGTTTATAATAACAGTCACAGTTTCTTACAAAGTATGCGGCATTGTCCTGTGAAATTGGGCCCTCGCTGAGCATGAAAGCTTCCTTCTGAAGATTGTGCAGGGTCAAGAGAGTGACTTGGTGGGCATGCCTGGTTCGAATTAGGTGTGCTGCCTTCAGAAATGAGTCAGCAGTGCCAGACGATGCTACATCTGCCTCTGTGAGGGCTGTAGTCCAGCCAGAAACTTGCAATACATCCCCCAGTGTATTCCAGAGGGCCATTTCTGTGTGCAGACCACCTAGCATAACCACATGCACTCTCTCACCATGAGTGTCTGGCCATTTCCACTGTACAGACTTTGCCAGGGCAAACAGGCTGGTCAAATGTAGTGATTGGGATTTGTCCTGGATTCAGAAATTTGACAGCTTGTCTCACGATATCCATGCCATGCTTGATCATAGCAGGAGTGGCAGACTTCTCATAGAACGGAGGAAGGAGTGCACATTGTGCTGGAGGATCTTCTACCGGAGGTTGCATAGAGGCATGATAGGCATCCCATGCAATGGCGGCTCCACTGGTGAGTTTTTCTGTCTTTTGAAGTGGCAGTGCATGCTCTACCCAGCTGTGTTCCTGTGCTCTGGCCTCATCTACGCAGCTCTCGGCTGGAACTACGTCACACTCTGGCACCTTGACAGCAGCAGTCTTCAAAGCTATGGCTGGGACAGAGGCGTAGCTGTCAAGAAGAGAGTGCTTTTCATTTCCAGAAGGTGGTATTGTAATAGGTGGTCTGCTCACACCAGGTTCGGTCTTAGTAGGCAACTGGAAAAGGCTGATTCCAGTGGAATGAGGTTAGGGAGGTGGTTGAGCTGGGGTTGTGGTCTAGGTGGTCCAGGGCGCCAACAGTGAACAACTCTTTCCGGAGACAAGCAGGAGACACGACTCCATCTTCTGCAAAGCGTTCACAGGTAGAAGTGGCGATCCAGTTCTCAATCTCCATAATCCTGTCATAAGAAATGCTGATGCCCATCTGGTATAACTACTGGATGAGTTTCTTGCTTCTGCTCAGTGCATGCACATTGATGACAATGTAGATGGGGAGGGGTGACTCACGCTCCAGAGTGTGTCTGGTATTCACAGCAGTACAAGATGTTTTTTTCTTTGTGTTGCAAACGATTCACTGGCTGATGGTTAGGCATGCCTGCGAGTCACGCTTGTCTTGGTCTTTCAAGTTGGAAACATTCAAGATTATGGAGACAAGAGACTTGAGGCTTGAGGGCAGTGAGTCTTTTTGGCATTCTGCAGGGAAGCAACTAGTGAATTTGAAGCCTTGATGGCTGAAGATGTCTTTTCTGACTATCGTAGCAGCTTTGGCCAGGATAACAGCATCTTCTGAGAAGTCTCGATTCTTCAGAGCTTCCTTCAACATATTTCTCATGCCTTCCTTGAAAATGAGAACCGTGTTTCTTCCATCATATTGTTCATGTGCCTCTGGGAAGCGTTCTAGCAAATGACCCTTCAGTCTGGTCTTGTTGACTAGTTTCTTGAGGCCCAGTTCCTCAAGACGATTCACATACAGAGAGTGGATCTCGGACAGCTTGAAGAGGTGAGTTCCAGAGTCCACAGATTTCCCAATGTAGCTGGTCAGTTCTACAAATGCCCGAGACTCGTTCATTTTCTCATCTGTGTTTTTTTATTTATTATTATTGTACACAGGATCGAGGCTCGTGAAAGAGCTAACATTTATCACACACAAAAAAATAAAACAGGCACACAAGACACACAAGTGTTTTCAGGTGTTTGGCTTGCCTTGCGAGTGAGACTACGGTAGCGATTTGTCAGCTTGACGAGACATGCCAGGTGATATTTTGCCTCTATTGCAATTAGATCTATCAAATCAATCTATCAAATCAATGATATCAAATCCTTCCTCTTCTCCAATCGCTTGATCTCTGATCATCAATTTGGATTCAGACCAGGTCATTCTACTCTGGACATGTTGCTTCTGCTGTCTCAACAATGGATGGAGGTCCTCCATGCCAAACAGGAAATCAGAGCTGTCTCCCTTGACATATCACATGCCTTCGATACGGTCTGGCACCCAGCTCTGCTCACCAAACTCTCCTCCTATGGTATCCATGGAAATCTCCACTCATGGCTTGCGGACTTCCTCTCTGGTCGTAGGCAACGTGTGGCTCTGAATGGATTTCTCTCATCTCCCCTTCCTGTTCTGGCTGGAGTTCCCCAATGTAGTGTTCTGGGCCCTGTGCTATTTCTGGTCTTCATCAATGATCTCTCCGACTCTCGGGAAAATCATCTCTGTCTCTTTGCTGATGACTCCACTATCTGCCGCTCCATTCCTCATCCCTCAGATCGGCAGTCTGCAGCCTCCTCACTCTCTGCAGAGCTGGACAAAATCACAGACTGGTCAAACAAGTGGAACATGTCTTTCAATCCTGACAAATCTCACACTCTTATTATGTCTCTCCGAAAAGACCGACTGGAAAACCCTCCCATCTACTTTCTCAACAATCCTCTCCAAGAAGTTCTGTCGCTCAAGCTTTTGGGTCTCACTATCTGCCATGATCTTTCTTGGGAAAACCACATTTCCAAGCTGGCCTCCAAAGACAGTCGCCGACTGGGCATCCTCCGTCGTGCGAAGTCCTTCCTTGGCACACCTGAGCTCCTCACCACATACAAGGCTTTCATCCGCAGCTCAATGGAATACTGTTCGTTCCCCCCCCCCCCCCCCCCCTCTGAGCTGGTGCTCCTGCCTCACACCTAGCTCGGCTTCACGCTGTTGAAACCAAAGCTTTCAGAATCATTGGAATCTCCTGCGATGAAGCGAACTCCGAGGGCCTTTCACTCACTCACCGCAGGCAGGTTGGTGGTCTTTCTGTCTTCTACCGACTCCTCTCCGGCTCTGCTCCCCCAGCTCTCTCTGTGCTCTGTCCCCCTAATATTCCTACAGGTCGCACAAGCTCTGCCAGCAACCCTTTTATGGTTAAACTGCCAAAATCTAGGCTCTCTGCTCACCTTCACTCCTTCATTCCTCTTTTCTCCCGCCTCTGGAACAAACTCCCCCACTCCCTTCAATCCCACTCCTCCCTCCAGGTCTTTAAAACAGCTGTTCACCACCATCTCTTATCTTCCCCCATCCAAAACCTTGATCTTTTCTACCCCTGCTAATTCACCCCAGATACACTTTTTTTGAAATTCCAACTTCTTTCCTGGAAGTCCATGCAGTGTTCATATGTTTTATATCTCTCCCACCTAATCCCCAACCCTTCTCGCTCCCACATTTCTCTCGATGTCCCTGCCCTCAAATGTTGTGTTTGTGTCCTTCCCCCTCTCCCCCCATCTTGTCTACCGCTCCCCTTATTTTGTGTTTTATGTGTCGGTTTGACTTTTTGTGTGATTAATGTTAGCTCTTTCACGAGCCTCGATCTTGTATACAACAAAAAAAAAGAAAAAAAAAAAAGATCTCCTCCAACTATTCTAGTCATAAGTTGGGTGTCGTTTAGCTCTGTGATCATGTCCCGGATATTTTTGTCGGCATCAAATGTTGAAACTTCATGGAGAACATTTTCCTCTTCGCCTTTCTCGCAGAAGAAACACTTTTGAACGTTCAGTGCTTTGCGCTTACTGTGCCTTTTCTGTTCATCATCAGGGTTGTGCTCTCTCTTCGTCTTTGCCTTTGCCAAGTTATAATTGTTGAATTTTAAATCGCAATATTTGTGCCAGGAAGCAGAATGAGAAGCAAAATTGTCAACAGTTTCATCACTCCCATAATACAGTTCAGCTGGAACAGCACCAATGGCCCGGAACTGTTCTACGTTGGTCAGGAATTATGTGTAGGCATCTGTTTTGTCACCATTTGTCCCAGGGCTCTGCAAGGGACACTTCAAGGGTTCAGCAGTGTCCCACTGGCAAATCACGCCGTGATCCCAGTTTAGCTCCATGTTGAGTCACACACTGAAAAGATACAAGCATATTGGAATATTAAGAAACCAGTTTCTGTGTATAGTTCCATAAATACTTCGCTGGAACTCGTTGTAGGTCTACTGGTAATATTGCAATATTCAAAATCATATTCAGTGTGTTCAGTGGCCTAAAAAAACAATATTTTGCAACCAATCTGGTCTTCTTATGGCCACCAGGAATCGAGAAAAGCTCTATTTTGTCATTGATGTTGGCCATCTTGAATTTTTGTGTTTTACATGAAACATTTTTTTAACTCCGGAGGGCTCCTAGGCTAACATTAATTAATAGGCCCTATGGGAGTCTCATGCCAAATATTGTGCTTTTATCCGCCCGGTAACGGTAATCTTTAAATATAGCACTAAGCCACCTGACTACAATGAGCCATGTCTCATTTTTTTCTATGCAGCACTTTCGGCGATATGCAGGTGCAAAGTTTTTCTGTTTTTCCAAGATGGCGGCAGAACCACGTGACTGATGACGTCATAATTTTTTGTTTTATCCACCAATTTATCCCTAGATGATGCTCAATAAATTTCATCTTGATCATATGAAGTTTTGTACTTGTCGAATTATGACGTCATAATAGAGGCACCTATGACATCATCATTAGCATATTTTATTCCCCATGGAGAGTTCTTTGCAATGAGCCATGTCTCATTTTATGGTTCCGCTGACAAAGTCGCCGGAGGCATTATGTTTTTGGGTTGTTTGTCCGTCCACACGTCCCTACGTACGGGCTAAACCTCGTTTTTCTCAGCAACCATTTGTCCAATTGAGACTAAACTTTCAGGGTAGGAGTGACACCCATGCAGAATGTTTTTTATAATTGTGACGTCATAGATCACGTGGTATGGCAGCCATCTTGGATTAAAAGCAAATAATTAAAAAATTATTTCTCGGAAACCGCTGAATGGGAATTTTTTTAACTTGGCACATTGTCAAGTACTCCCAATGGAGAGGGGAAAAAAGCATGATAATGATGACTTAATAGGTGAAGTGGTGTACCAGCCATGTTTTAATCGAATTCCTTATCCTAAAAATCTGAAATTCCTTGCACATGATCTATGACCCATTTGTATTGAAATATTACATTTATGACATCATAGGTCACATGGTTTGGCAGCCATATTGGATTGAAGGAAAATATTAAATAATTATATCTCTAAAACTTCTCACCTTATGGATACGAAATATTACAAATATCATCTAACAGCATTGTTGCATATAGTTTGAAAATGATGATATCATAGGTCACGTGGTTTGGCAGCTATCTTGGATAGAAAAACGAACCTTATCCGATCAACCACGAAACTTCACAAACGTGATCACCTACCCATACATATTATGCAGAGTGATGGCATCTACCCGTTGTGGGACTATGTGGAGGCATATTGGCAACACAGTCGCATTGTTTTAGTTTTCTATGCAGCGCTTTCGGAGATACAGGTGCAAAGTTTTTCAGTTTTCCCAAGATGGCGCCCGTACCACGTGACCTATGACGTCATAATTATCATTACAAAATTATACAGGTGGAGTTGCACCTATGGCGAAAATGTCCTGTCAATCGGACCAACGGTTACATTGAAAATCATATTTATTCTGTGCGGACAAACAAACAGACAAACAGAGACAAACGAATGGACTCAAATGCAATACCCTCTCCTCTGGTGAGGGTAACTAGAACAGCATTCTGTGTAGCGCATACCCCACCAGGCTGAAAAGTTTACGTTTTGTGTCCACTGATAGGCTGGATCTGGATCCGGACATGACCAAAAATATAATTGGCTTGTCTTGTCACCTAAGTTTCATGATAATCTGTCCACAACATTTTGAAATATCATGCTATATATCGTTTTCCGTCCCAACACTCAATGGTGAAGAATCACTTTCGAAATAAATTTTTTTCATCTTGTCCAGATCCGGATCTTCACACACATCTAATCAATTCTTCCTTGTCACACACCCAATCTGTTCACCAAGTTTCAGCCAAATCTGTCCATACCGTTTTGAGATATCCTGCTATATATCGTTTTTTGTCCCCATCTCTCAATGGTGAAGAATTACTTAAAACATTTTTTAGGTCCGGATCCGGATCTTCACCAAAATCGAATCAATTCGTCCTTGTCACACACCCAACTTGTCCAACAAATTTCATCCGAATCCATACGCAACTTTTTGAGATGTCCCGCTATCGGCTCACAGACAGACAAACAGGGCTGTAGGTGTAGAGGTTTAGGGGTGAAAAGGTTTTGGTGAAAGTCTTACCAAATACTAGTGGTGTATGCTCACACATTGTAAGCAATAACGAACCGTTCTTCGTATGTAGGTACGTAATAAATAGAAGCTTTATGATTATAAGCAAGCATCACCGACCTCCTGCCGAGGTTCATTAAGGATTTTCATTCGGGTTGAGGTTCATCGATTATTAAGGTTCATTAGGGTTTTTATTTCAGTTTACAGTTTTAAAAATTACAATTTTCAAATGCGAGATAACGGATTTAGTTTTATTTTTATGGACGCTTTTACGGTTTTTACGTAAATTTTCATTTACACACGCTTTTCCTTTTTTTCATTTACAGACATTATTGTCATGTTTATTTGACAGATTATACTTGTATAAATTACAATTTTCAAATGCGGTATATCGATTGAGGTTTTTTTTTTTAAACGTAAATTTTCATTTATGGACGGTTCTGTTATTTTTTCCGGTGTACCCGCTTCGATGACCGTCGGCACGCCAAGTTTCAGCTTTCTATGACACCTGGAAAGTACCAAACATTCATATCATTCAGTCAGTGGTTAGAATGAGCTTTATATATTAGATGCTGAGGATACAGTAGTTAGTCGTTAGTGGGTTCTTACTCAATGATAATCAAGGAATAAGTGAACGAAGTTCAGCAGTTTGTGGACCGGTTTGACCGTCATTATTTAGTTTTTAATGTCAACAAGACAAAGGAAATGATTATTTGATTTTCGACGCACAGCAGGTGACCATGACCCTTTGATCATTCACGACCATAGGGATCGAAGTATCATATGTATTTGATCATAAGTATTTGGGTACAATGATTGATAACAAATTGAAATGGAATTCCCAAGCGTTGGCCGAATTGTCAAGTGTTGGCCGAATTCTCAAGTGTTGGCTGGATTCCCAAGTGTTGGCGGAATTCTCAAGTGTTGGCTGGGGATTCCCAAGCGTTGGCGGAATTCTCAAGTGTTGGCTGCATTCCCAAGTGTTGGCGGAATTCTCAAGTGTTGGCTGGGGATTCCCAAGCGTTGGCGGAATTCTCAAGTGTTGGCTGCATTCCCAAGTGTTGGCGGAATTCTCAAGTGTTGGCTGGGGATTCCCAAGCGTTGGCGGAATTCTCAAGTGTTGGCCGGATTCCCAAGCGTTGGCGGAATTCTCAAGTGTTGGCCGAATTCCCAAGTGTTGGCCGGATTCCCAAGTGTTGGCCGGATTCCCAAGCGTTGGCGGAATTCTCAAGTGTTGGCTGGATTCCTAAGCGTTGGCGGAATTCTCAAGTGTTGGCCGGATTCCCAAGCGTTGGCGGAATTCTCAAGTGTTGGCCGAATTCCCAAGTGTTGGCCGGATTCCCAAGTGTTGGCGGAATTCTCAAGTGTTGGCCGGATTCCCAAGTGTTGGCCGAATTCCCAAGTGTTGGCCGGATTCCCAAGTGTTGGCGGAATTCTCAAGTGTTGGCCGGATTCCCAAGCGTTGGCGGAATTCTCAAGTGTTGGCTGGATTCCCAAGTGTTGGCGGAATTCTCAAGTGTTGGCCGGATTCCCAAGTGTTGGCCGGATTCCCAAGTGTTGGCCGGATTCCCAAGTGTTGGCCGGATTCCCAAGCGTTAGCGGAATTCTCAAGTGTTGGCTGGATTCCCAAGTGTTGGCGGAATTCTCAAGTGTTGGCCGGATTCCCAAGTGTTGGCCGAATTCTCAAGTGTTGGCTGGGGATTCCCAAGCGTTGGCGGAATTCTCAAGTGTTGGCTGGATTCCCAAGTGTTGGCCGGATTCCCAAGTGTTGGCCGAATTCTCAAGTGTTGGCTGGGGATTCCCAAGCGTTGGCGGAATTCTCAAGTGTTGGCCGGATTCCCAAGCGTTGGCGGGTTTCTCAAGTGTTGGCCGGATTCCCAAGTGTTGGCCGAATTCTCAAGTGTTGGCTGGGGATTCCCAAGCGTTGGCGGAATTCTCAAGTGTTGGCTGGATTCCCAAGTGTTGGCGGAATTCTCAAGTGTTGGCTGGGGATTCCCAAGCGTTGGTGGAATTCTCAAGTGTTGGCCGGATTCCCAAGCGTTGGCGGAATTCTCAAGTGTTGGCCGAATTCCCAAGTGTTGGCCGGATTCCCAAGTGTTGGCGGAATTCTCAAGTGTTGGCCGGATTCCCAAGCGTTGGCGGAATTCTCAAGTGTTGGCTGGATTCCCAAGTGTTGGCGGAATTCTCAAGTGTTGGCCGGATTCCCAAGTGTTGGCCGGATTCCCAAGCGTTAGCGGAATTCTCAAGTGTTGGCTGGATTCCCAAGTGTTGGCGGAATTCTCAAGTGTTGGCCGGATTCCCAAGTGTTGGCCGAATTCTCAAGTGTTGGCCGGATTCCCAAGTGTTGGCGGAATTCTCAAGTGTTGGCCGAATTCCCAAGTGTTGGCCGAATTCTCAAGTGTTGGCTGGATTCCCAAGTGTTGGCCGAATTCTCAAGTGTTGGCTGGATTCCCAAGTGTTGGCCGGATTCTCAAGTGTTGGCGGAATTCTCAAGTGTTGGCTGGATTCCCAAGTGTTGGCGGAATTCTCAAGTGTTGGCCGGATTCCCAAGTGTTGGCCGAATTCTCAAGTGTTGGCCGGATTCCCAAGTGTTGGCAGAATTCTCAAGTGTTGGCCGGATTCCCAAGTGTTGGCGGAATTCTCAAGTGTTGGCCGGATTCCCAAGTGTTGGCCGGATTCCCAAGTGTTGGCGGAATTCTCAAGTGTTGGCTGGATTCCCAAGTGTTGGCTGGATTCCCAAGTGTTGGCTGGATTCCCAAGTGTTGGCCGAATTCTCAAGCGTTGGCGGAATTCTCAAGTGTTGGCTGGATTCCCAAGCGTTGGCCGAATTCTCAAGTGTTGGCTGGATTCCCAAGCGTTGGCCGAATTCTCAAGTGTTGGCTGGATTCCCAAGCGTTGGCCGAATTCCCAAGTGTTGGCTGGATTCCCAAGCGTTGGTCGAATTCTCAAGTGTTGGCTGGATTCCCAAGCGTTGGTCGAATTCTCAAGTGTTGGCTGGATTCCCAAGCGTTGGCCGAATTCTCAAGTGTTGGCTGGATTCCCAAGCGTTGGCCGAATTCTCAGGTGTTGGCTGGATTCCCAAGCGTTGGCTGAATTCTCAAGTGTTGGCTGGATTCCCAAGCATTGGCCGAATTCTCAAGTGTTGGCTGGATTCACAAGTGGTGGCCGAATTCTGAAGTGTTGGCTGGATTCACAAGTGTTGGCCTGATTACCAAGTATTGGCCGGATTCCCAAGCGTTGGCCGAATTCTCAAGTGTTGGCTGGACTCCCAAGCGTTGGCCGAATTCTCAAGTGTTGGCTGGATTCACAAGTGTTGGCCGAATTCTCAAATGTTGGCTGGATTCCCAAGCGTTGGCCGAATTCTCAAGTGTTGGCTGGATTCACAAGTGTTGGCCTGATTCCCAAGTGTTGGCCGGATTCACAAGTGTTGGCCTGATTCACAAGTGTTGGCCGCATTTCCAAGTGTTGGCCGGATTCCCAAGTGTTGGCCGGATTCCCAAGTGTTGGCCACATTTCCAAGTGTTGGCCGGATTCCCAAGTGTTGGCCACATTTCCAAGTGTTGTCCGGATTCCAAAGTGTTGGCAGGATTCCCAAGTGTTGGCTGGATTCCCAAGTGTTGATCGGTTTCCCAAGTATTGGCCAAATTCTCAAGTGTTGGCCTGATTCACAACTGTTGGTCGGATTCCCAAGTGTTGGCCGGATTCACAACTGTTGGCCGGATTCCCAAGTGTTGGCCGAATTCTCAAGTGTTGGCCGAATTCCCAAGTGTTGGCCGAATTCTCAAGTGTTGGCTGGATTCCCAAGTGTTGGCCGAATTCTCAAGTGTTGGCTAGATTCCCAAGTGTTGGCCGGATTCTCAAGTGTTGGCGGAATTCTCAAGTGTTGGCTGGATTCCCAAGTGTTGGCGGAATTCTCAAGTGTTGGCCGGATTCCCAAGTGTTGGCTGGATTCCCAAGTGTTGGCGGAATTCTCAAGCGTTGGCCGGATTCCCAAGTGTTGGCCGAATTCTCAAGTGTTGGCCGGATTCCCAAGTGTTGGCGGAATTCTCAAGTGTTGGCCGGATTCCCAAGTGTTGGCGGAATTCTCAAGTGTTGGCCGGATTCCCAAGTGTTGGCCGGATTCCCAAGTGTTGGCGGAATTCTCAAGTGTTGGCTGGATTCCCAAGTGTTGGCTGGATTCCCAAGTGTTGGCTGGATTCCCAAGTGTTGGCCGAATTCTCAAGCGTTGGCGGAATTCTCAAGTGTTGGCTGGATTCCCAAGCGTTGGCCGAATTCTCAAGTGTTGGCTGGATTCCCAAGCGTTGGCCGAATTCTCAAGTGTTGGCTGGATTCCCAAGCGTTGGCCGAATTCCCAAGTGTTGGCTGGATTCCCAAGCGTTGGTCGAATTCTCAAGTGTTGGCTGGATTCCCAAGCGTTGGCCGAATTCTCAAGTGTTGGCTGGATTCCCAAGCGTTGGCCGAATTCTCAGGTGTTGGCTGGATTCCCAAGCGTTGGCTGAATTCTCAAGTGTTGGCTGGATTCCCAAGCATTGGCCGAATTCTCAAGTGTTGGCTGGATTCACAAGTGGTGGCCGAATTCTGAAGTGTTGGCTGGATTCACAAGTGTTGGCCTGATTACCAAGTATTGGCCGGATTCCCAAGCGTTGGCCGAATTCTCAAGTGTTGGCTGGACTCCCAAGCGTTGGCCGAATTCTCAAGTGTTGGCTGGATTCACAAGTGTTGGCCGAATTCTCAAATGTTGGCTGGATTCCCAAGCGTTGGCCGAATTCTCAAGTGTTGGCTGGATTCACAAGTGTTGGCTGGATTCACAAGTGTTGGCCTGATTCCCAAGTGTTGGCCGGATTCACAAGTGTTGGCCTGATTCACAAGTGTTGGCCGCATTTCCAAGTGTTGGCCGGATTCCCAAGTGTTGGCCGGATTCCCAAGTGTTGGCCACATTTCCAAGTGTTGGCCGGATTCCCAAGTGTTGGCCACATTTCCAAGTGTTGTCCGGATTCCAAAGTGTTGGCAGGATTCCCAAGTGTTGGCTGGATTCCCAAGTGTTGATCGGTTTCCCAAGTATTGGCCAAATTCTCAAGTGTTGGCCTGATTCACAACTGTTGGTCGGATTCCCAAGTGTTGGCCGGATTCACAACTGTTGGCCGGATTCCCAAGTGTTGGCCGGATTCACAAGTGTTGGTCGGATTCCCAAGTGTTGGCCGGATTCACAAGTGTTGGCCTGATTCCCAAGTGTTGGCCGGATTCACAAGTGTTGGCCGGATTCACAAGTGTTGGCCTGATTCACAAGTGTTGGCCTGATTCACAAGTGTTGGCCTGATTCCCAAGTGTTGGCCTGATTCCCAAGAGTTGGCCTGATTCCCAAGTGTTGGCCTGATTCCCAAGTGTTGGCCTGATTCCCAAGTGTTGGCCTGATTCCCAAGTGTTGGCCTGATTCCCAAGTGTTGGCCTGATTCCCAAGTGTTGGCCTGATTCACAAGTGTTGGCCGGATTCACAAGTGTTGGCCTGATTCCCAAGTGTTGGCCTGATTCCCAAGTGTTGGCCTGATTCCCATGTGTTGGCCTGATTCCCAAGTGTTGGTCTGATTCCCAAGTGTTGGTCTGATTCACAAGTGTTGGCCTGATTCACAAGTGTTGGCCTGATTCACAAGTGTCGGCCAGATTCACAAGTGTTGGCCTGATTCCCAAGTGTTTTTTTTTTTTTTTTTTTTTTTTGTATACAACATCGAGGCTCGTGAAAGAGCAAACATTAATCACACAAAAAGACAAACCGACACACAAAACACAAAAAACAAGGGGGAGCGGCAGACAAGATGGGGAGAGAGGGGGGAGGACACAAAAGAGAGGGGGAAGAAGGGGCAGGACACAAACACAACATTTGAGAGCAGGGACATCGGGAGGACTTGGGGGGAGGTGGGAGAGGATTAAAACATATTAACACTGCAAGGACTCTGGGGTGAATTACCGGGGGTAGAAAAGATCAAGGTTTTCGATGGGGGAAGATAAGAGATGGTGGTGAACAGCTGTTTTAAAGACCTGGAGGGAGGAGTGGGATTGAAGGGAGTGGGGGAGTTTGTTCCAGAGGCGGGAGAAAAGGGGAATGAAAGAGTGAAGGTGAGCAGAGAGCCTAGACTTTGGCAGTTTAACCATAAGAGGGTTGCAGGCAGATCTTGTGCGACCTGAAGGAATATTGGGGGGACAGAGCACAGAGAGAGCTGGGGGAGCAAGGCCGGAGAGGAGTCGGTAGAAGACAGAAAGACCACCAACCTGCCTGCGGTGAGTGAGTGAAAGGCCCTCGGCGGTGACTACATCGCAGGAGATTCCAATGATTCTGAAAGCTTTGGCCTCAACAGCGTGAAGCCGAGCAAGGTGTGAGGCAGGAGCACCAGCCCAGAGGGGGGAACAGTATTCCATTGAGCTGCGGATGAAAGCCTTGTATGTGGTGAGGAGCTCAGGTGTGCCAAGGAAGGACTTCGCACGACGGAGGATGCCCAGTCGGCGACTGGCTTTGGAGGCCAGCTTGGAAATGTGGTTTTCCCAAGAAAGATCATGGCAGATAGTGAGACCCAAAAGCTTGAGCGACAGAACTTCTTGGAGAGGATTGTTGAGAAAGTAGATGGGAGGGTTGTCCAGTCGGTCCTTTCGGAGAGACATTGTAAGAGTGTGAGATTTGTCAGGATTGAAAGACATGTTCCACTTGTTTGACCAGTCTGTGATTTTGTCCAGGTCTGCAGAGAGTGAGGAGGCTGCAGACTGCCGATCTGAGGGATGAGGAATGGAGCGACAGAGAGTAGAGTCGTCAGCAAAGAGATAGAGAGGATTTTCAAGAGAGTCAGAGAGATCATTGATGAAGACCAGAAAAAGCACAGGGCCCAGAACACTACCTTGGGGAACTCCAGCCTGAACAGGAAGAGGAGATGAGAGAAACCCATTCAGGGCCACACGTTGACTACGACCAGAGAGGAAGTCCGCCAGCCATGCGTGGAGATTTCCATGGATACCAAAGGAGGAGAGTTTGGAGAGCAGAGCAGGGTGCCAGACCGTATCGAAGGCACGTGAAATGTCAAGGGAGACAGCTCTAATTTCCTGTTTGGCGTTGAGGACCTCCATCCATTGTTGAGAAAGCAGAAGCAGCATGTCCAGAGTAGAGTGACCAGGTCTGAAACCAAATTGATGATCAGAGATCAAGCCATTGGAGAAGAGGAAAGATTTAATATCTGAAGCAATGATGGATTCCATGACTTTGCTGATAATTGGGAGAAGGCTGATTGGTCTGTAGTTGCTGGGATCTGTTTTTGCACCTTTTTTGTGCAAAGCGGTGATGTTGGCTGATTTCCAAGCAGATGGCAGATGACCTTGAGCAAAAGAGAGGGTGAAGAGAACAGAAAGAGGGAGTGAAAGAGCAGAAGAACATGATTTTAGGACCCGTGGGCTGATGCCGTCAGGTCCAGTTGCAGAATCAGAGTCGAGGGTTGACAGAAACTTTTCCACCTTGTCAGGAGGAAAGGACACAGATTCCAGGAGCAGCTGGGTACGACTGGGTACGGTGGGTACAGAGAGGGATGGGTTTGGGACACAAGATTTAGAGGCAAACACAGAGTTGAGGCATTCAGCTTTTTCACGTGCGGAGTCAGCCGTTAAGCCGTTTGAGGTGAGGGAGGGGATGGAGGGGGAACAAACACCAGAAACGGATTTGACCAGACGCCACCAGGATTTGGAAGAGGGAGACAGATAAGAGAGTTCGGTCTTGAGAATGGTGAGATATTGTTTCCTGGCTCTCCTGAGGGTGGACACACACTTGTTTCGGGCTTTGTGAAAGGAAATGAGATTTCCTTCCGTTGGATTTGCTTTCCAGGAGACGAAAGCAAGTTGTTTCAGGGCAACAGCCTCACCACAAGATTCCGTGTACCATGGACGGGAGGAAGGGTATGACAACTGAAGACGAGATGGTATAAATCTGTGCATGAGAGAGAGCAATTTACTTTGAAAGAATTCCCAGGATGAGTTGATGTCAGAGGCGGTAGAAATGGGAGACCAGTCCAGATGATTGATGGCTGCTTGAAGACCGTGCCAGTTGGCCTGAGTGAAATGCCAGACTCGTCGACGCTGAGGAGGCTCTCTGAGAATGGTCAGAGAGATGTCCACTTTGACAAGCACATGATCAGATGAGCCGATTGGAGCAGAAGAAGAGCAGCAGACATTTTCAGGGAAGTTTGTCATAACCAAATCCAGAAGAGAAGATGCTCCGTTGACTGAGATCCGGGTCGGGAAATTGACAGATTGTGTCAGTCCCAGTGAGTCGCAGAAGTCCTTTGCTGAAGAGCCATGGCTGGTGAGAGAGGTACCCACACCCAGCCAACTGGCATGGTGACAATTGAAATCACCACATATGAGGAAGAGAGAGTTGGGATGGGTAGATAGAAGTTGGTCCATATTATCAGACAGTGAGATGTAGATGGAGTCATCGCTGATTGGTGGACGGTACAACACACATATGAACAAAAGGTGGGAGCGAAGGGGAAGCCGTAGCCAAAGGTATTCCTGGGGGTGAGGTGGAGAGAGGGCAGTGGAGGGCGAGTGAGGAAGAGAGTTTTTTATAAAGATAGCAACCCCACCTCCAGGACGAGGCTCAGGTCTATCATACCGGAGGAGGGAGTAACCTGGGAGAGATACCAAGGCATCAGAGACATCATGAAGGAGGAAAGTTTCTGTTAAGCAGATCACATCTGGTTTGTCAGAAGCAACCTGTATGGAGAGGTCAGTCAAGTTTGAGCGAAGGCCCCGGATGTTTGAGGTCCATACCGTTAATGAAGAGGAAGGGGGAGCATCGGGTCCAGAACAGGGGGGGTGAGGGGTAGGGTAAGATGTGGAAGAGGAGGAATAGGTAGGGAGAGCTGTTGAAGGTGTGTCAGAGATTTCAGAATAGCTTGGAGAAAGGGAAGAATGGGGCAGACAAAAGGTTTGATGGAGATTGGGTGAGGCACAGTGAGGTGTTATTTGAGGAGGGGGAAGAGCAAGGCAGGAGGTTTGGGGAGATGAAGGTGAAAGTTGGAAGGAGGAAGAAGCAGGGAGGATGCTTTGAGGAGGAGGGGTGAGAGGGGAGTCTAGGAGGGGAGGAGCGAGGGAGAGTCTCGGAGGGGAGGGGTGTGGGGGGAGTTTAGGAGGGAGGGGAGGGAAGGGGCAAGGGGGGAGATTTGAAAGGGATGGGTGATGGGGAGGATTTGGAGGGGAGGGGTGAGATTGGATTTTGAAAAGTGTACGATTCATGGGAAACGAACATTTTTTGCAAAATGAGTTTGAGACCTTCGAGTCAAAAATACGTTTGAGGACACTGGAGGAGGGATGGAGTTCTGGATAGTTTATGGAATGTAGAAAGGAGGAACTGTAAGAGATGGTATTATATATATTTTTTGGAATGAATAGATTTGGTGAGCAAGACGAAAGCATCCTTTTGTAGGAAAAGAAGAAACGGGTGTTATAATATATGAGAGAAAATAGTTGTTCAGGGGAGAGATTATACATTTCTAACCGCGTGATCATGAATGAAGAACGAACGAACAAAAAGAACAACAAATAAACGAATAAGACCTGGGAAGGAAATTTTTTTTAATTTTTTTTTGTTTGTGAGTACAGATATGAAACAAGGAGGTACGGGGTGAACGACTGGTACGAAACAGAGAACGAAAATAATTTCAGCGCATTCGACGAATCGCTGAGAGAAAAACAAACCACAAGGTCTGAGACGGTACGGTAGTCTAAGCCTACGAGTACTAGGCCGCAAGGCCGCAAGGCCGCTAGGTGTTGGTCTGATTCACAAGTGTTGGCCTGATTCCCAAGTGTTGGCCTGATTCCCAAGTGTCGGCCAGATTCACAAGTGTTGGCCTGATTCCCATGTGTTGGCCTGATTCCCAAGTGTTGGCCTGATTCACAAGTGTTGGACTGATTCACAAGTGTTGGCCTGATTCCCAAGTGTTGGCCAGATTCACAAGTGTTGGCCTGATTCCCAAGTGTCGGCCAGATTCACAAGTGTTGGCCTGATTCCCATGTGTTGGCCTGATTCCCAAGTGTTGGTCTGATTCCCAAGTGTTGGCCTGATTCCCAAGTGTTGGCCTGATTCCCAAGTGTTGGCCTGATTCCCAAGTGGTGGCCTGATTCACAAGTGTTGGCCTGATTCACAAGTGTTGGCCTGATTCCCAAGTGTTGGCCGGATTCACAAGTGTTGGCCGGATTCACAAGTGTTGGCCTGATTCCCATGTGTTGGCCTGATTCACAAGTGTTGGCCTGATTCACAAGTGTTGGCCTGATTCCCAAGTGTTGGCCTGATTCACAAGTGTTGGCCTGATTCCCAAGTGTTGGCCTGATTCCCAAGTGTTGGCCGGATTCCCAAGTGTTGGCCGGATTCCCAAGTGTTGGCCTGATTCACAAGTGTTGGCCTGATTCACAAGTGTTGGCCTGATTCCCAAGTGTTGGCCAGATTCACAAGTGTTGGCCTGATTCCCATGTGTTGGCCTGATTCACAAGTGTTGGCCTGATTCCCAAGTGTTGGCCTGATTCACAAGTGTTGACCTGATTCCCAAGTGTTGGCCAGATTCACAAGTGTTGGCCTGATTCCCATGTGTTGGCCTGATTCACAAGTGTTGGCCTGATTCACAAGTGTTGGCCTGATTCCCATGTGTTGGCCTGATTCACAAGTGTTGGACTGATTCACAAGTGTTGGCCTGATTCACAAGTGTTGGCCGGATTCACAAGTGTTGGCCGGATTCACAAGTGTTGGTCGGATTCCCAAGTGTTGGTCTGATTCACGAGTGTTGGCCTGATTCACAAGTGTTGGCCGGATTCCCAAGTGTTGGCCTGATTCACAAGTGTTGGCCTGATTCCCAAGTGTTGGCCTGATTCCCAAGTGTTGGCCTGATTCCCAAGTGTTGGCCGGATTCACAAGTGTTGGCCTGATTCACAAGTGTTGGCCTGATTCCCAAGTGTTGGCCGGATTCACAAGTGTTGGCCTGATTCCCAAGTGTTGGCCGGATTCACAAGTGTTGGCCTGATTCCCAAGTGTTGGCCTGATTCACAAGTGTTGGACTGATTCACAAGTGTTGGACTGATTCACAAGTGTTGGACTGATTCACAAGTGTTGGCCTGATTCACAAGTGTTGGCCGGATTCACAAGTGTTGGCCGGATTCACAAGTGTTGGTCGGATTCCCAAGTGTTGGCCTGATTCACAAGTGTTGGCCTGATTCCCAAGTGTTGGCCTGATTCACAAGTGTTGGCCGGATTCCCAAGTGTTGGCCGGATTCCCAAGTGTTGGCCTGATTCCCAAGTGGTGGCCTGATTCCCAAGTGTTTGCCTGATTCCCAAGTGTTGGCCTGATTCACAAGTGTTGGCCGGATTCCCAAGTGTTGGCCTGATTCCCAAGTGTTGGCCTGATTCCCAAGTGTTGGCCTGATTCCCAAGTGTTGGCCTGATTCCCAAGTGTTGGCCTGATTCCCAAGTGTTGGCCTGATTCACAAGTGTTGGCCTGATTCACAAGTGTTGGCCTGATTCACAAGTGTTGGCCTGATTCACAAGTGTTGGCCTGATTCACAAGTGTTGGCCTGATTCACAAGTGTTGGCCTGATTCACAAGTGTTGGCCTGATTCACAAGTGTTGGCCTGATTCCCAAGTGTTGGCCAGATTCACAAGTGTTGGCCTGATTCCCAAGTGTTGGCCTGATTCACAAGTGTTGGCCTGATTCACAAGTGTTGGCCTGATTCACAAGTGTTGGCCTGATTCACAAGTGTTGGCCTGATTCACAAGTGTTGGCCTGATTCACAAGTGTTGGCCAGATTCACAAGTGTTGGCCTGATTCCCAAGTGTTGGCCTGATTCCCAAGTGTTGGCCAGATTCACAAGTGTTGGCCTGATTCCCAAGTGTTGGCCTGATTCACAAGTGTTGGCCTGATTCACAAGTGTTGGCCTGATTCCCAAGTGTTGGCCAGATTCACAAGTGTTGGCCTGATTTCCAAGTGTTGGCCTGATTCACAAGTGTTGGCCTGATTCACAAGTGTTGGCCTGATTCACAAGTGTTGGCCTGATTCACAAGTGTTGGCCTGATTCACAAGTGTTGGCCTGATTCACAAGTGTTGGCCTGATTCACAAGTGTTGGCCTGATTCCCAAGTGTTGGCCAGATTCACAAGTGTTGGCCTGATACCCAAGTGTTGGCCTGATTCCCAAGTGTTGGCCAGATTCACAAGTATTGGCCTGATTCACAAGTGTTGGCCTGATTCTCAAGTGTTGGCCTGATTCCCAAGTGTTGGCCTGATTCACAAGTGTTGGCCTGATTCCCAAGTGTTGGCCAGATTCACAAGTGTTGGCCTGATTCACAAGTGTTGGCCTGATTCCCAAGTGTTGGTCTGATTGGTCTGATTCCCAAGTGTTGGCCTGATTCCCAAGTGTTGGCCTGATTCCCAAGTGTTGGCCTGATTCCCAAGTGTTGGCCTGATTCCCAAGTGTTGGCCTGATTCCCAAGTGTTGGCCTGATTCACAAGTGTTGGCCTGATTCCCAAGTGTTGGCCGGATTCACAAGTGTTGGCCTGATTCACAAGTGTTGGCCTGATTCCCAAGTGTTGGCCTGATTCACAAGTGTTGGCCTGATTCCCAAGTGTTGGCCTGATTCACAAGTGTTGGCCTGATTCCCATGTGTTGGCCTGATTCCCAAGTGTTCGCCTGATTCACAAGTGTTGGCCGGATTCACAAGTGTTGGCCTGATTTACAAGTGTTGGCCTGATTCCCAAGTGTTGGCCTGATTCCCAAGTGTTGGCTTGATTCACAAGTGTTGGCCTGATTCCTATGTGTTGGCCTGATTCCCATGTGTTGGCCTGATTCCCATGTGTTGGCCTGATTCCCATGTGTTGGCCTGATTCCCATGTGTTGGCCTGATTCCTATGTGTTGGCCTGATTCCCATGTGTTGGCCTGATTCCCAAGTGTTGGCCTGATTCCTATGTGTTGGCCTGATTCCCAAGTGTTGGCCTGATTCCCATGTGTTGGCCTGATTCACAAGTGTTGGCCTGATTCACAAGTGTTGGCCTGATTCCCATGTGTTGGCCTGATTCCCAAGTGTTGGCCTGATTCCCATGTGTTGGCCTGATTCCCAAGTGTTGGCCTGATTCACAAGTGTTGGCCTGATTCCTTTGTGTTGGCCTGATTCCCATGTGTTGGCCTGATTCCCAAGTGTTGGCCTGATTCCCAAGTGTTGGCCTGATTCCTATGTGTTGGCCTGATTCCCATGTGTTGGCCTGATTCCCATGTGTTGGCCTGATTCCCAAGTGTTGGCCTGATTCCCAAGTGTTGGCCGGATTCACAAGTGTTGGCCTGATTCCCAAGTGTTGGCCTGATTCCCAAGTGTTGGCCGGATTCACAAGTGTTGGCCTGATTCACAAGTGTTGGCCTGATTCCCAAGTGTTGGCCTGATTCACAAGTGTTGGCCTGATTCCCAAGTGTTGGCCTGATTCGCAAGTGTTGGCCTGATTCCCAAGTGTTGGCCGGATTCACAAGTGTTGGCCTGATTCCCAAGTGTTGGCCTGATTCCCAAGTGTTGGCCGGATTCACAAGTGTTGGCCTGATTCACAAGTGTTGGCCTGATTCCCAAGTGTTGGCCGGATTCACAAGTGTTGGCCTGATTCACAAGTGTTGGCCTGATTCCCAAGTGTTGGCCTGATTCACAAGTGTTGGCCTGATTCCCAAGTGTTGGCCTGATTCACAAGTGTTGGCCTGATTCCCAAGTGTTGGCCTGATTCCCATGTGTTGGCCTGATTCCCATGTGTTGGCCTGATTCCCATGTGTTGGCCTGATTCCTATGTGTTGGCCTGATTCCCATGTGTTGGCCTGATTCCCATGTGTTGGCCTGATTCCCATGTGTTGGCCTGATTCCTATGTGTTGGCCTGATTCCCATGTGTTGGCCTGATTCCCAAGTGTTGGCCTGATTCCTATGTGTTGGCCTGATTCCCATGTGTTGGCCTGATTCCCATGTGTTGGCCTGATTCCCAAGTGTTGGCCTGATTCACAAGTGTTGGCCTGATTCACAAGTGTTGGCCTGATTCCCAAGTGTTGGCCGGATTCACAAGTGTTGGCCTGATTCCCAAGTGTTGGCCTGATTCACAAGTGTTGGCCGGATTCACAAGTGTTGGCCTGATTCACAAGTGTTGGCCTGATTCCCAAGTGTTGGCCTGATTCCCAAGTGTTGGCCGGATTCACAAGTGTTGGCCTGATTCACAAGTGTTGGCCTGATTCCCAAGTGTTGGCCTGATTCACAAGTGTTGGCCTGATTCCCAAGTGTTGGCCTGATTCCCAAGTGTTGGCCTGATTCCCAAGTGTTGGCCTGATTCCCAAGTGTTTTTTTTTTTTTTTTTGTTATACTGAATCGAGGCTCGTGAAAGAGCTGACAACCGCGAGGGAAAGACAGCACAGAGGGACCGCGAGGGAAAGACAGCACAGAGGGACCGCGAGGGAAAGACAGCACAGAGGGACCGCGAGGGAAAGACAGTACAGTGGGACCACGAGGGAAAGACAGCACAGAGGGACCGCGAGGGAAAGACAGCACAGAGGGAACACGAGGGAAAGACAGCACAGAGGGACCACGAGGGAAAGACAGCACAGAGGGACGGCGAGGGAAAGACAGCACAGGGGGACCACGAGGGAAAGACAGCACACGGGGACCGTGAGGGAAAGACAGCACAGGGGGACCACGAGGGAAAGACAGCACAGGGGGACCACGAGGGAAAGACAGCACACGGGGACCACAAGGGAAAGACAGCACAGAGGGGCCACGAGGGAAAGACAGCACAGAGGGACCGCGAGGGAAAGACAGCACAGAGGGACCGCGAGGGAAAGACAGTACAGTGGGACCGCGAGGGAAAGACAGCACAGAGGGACCACGAGGGAAAGACAGCACACGGGGACCATGAGGGAAAGACAGCACAGAGGGACCGCGAGGAAAAGACAGCAAAGAGGGACCGCAAGGGAAAGACAGCACAGAGGGACCGCGAGGGAAAGACAGTACAGTGGGACCGCGAGGGAAAGACAGCACAGAGGGACCACGAGGGAAAGACAGCACATGGGGACCACGAGGGAAAGACAGTACAGTGGGACCGCGAGGGAAAGACAGCACAGAGGGACCACGAGGGAAAGACAGCACAGAGGGACCGTGAGGGAAAGACAGCACCAAGCAGTGTTGGCCGCATTTCCAAGTGTTCTTCAGATTCCCAAGTGTTGGCCTGATTCCCAAGTGTTGGCCACATTTCCAAGTGTTGGCCTGATTCCCAAGTGTTGGCCTGATTCCCAAGTGTTGGCCTGATTCCCAAGTGTTTGCCGCATTTCCAAGTGTTCTTCAGATTCCCAAGTGTTGGCCTGATTCCCAAGTGCTGGCCTGATTCCCAAGTGTTGGCCGCATTTCCAAGTGTTCTTCAGATTCCCAAGTGTTGGCCTGATTCCCAAGTGCTGGCCTGATTCCCAAGTGTTGGCCGCATTTCCAAGTGTTCTTCAGATTCCCAAGTGTTGGCCTGATTCCCAAGTGCTGGCCTGATTCCCAAGTGTTGGCCGCATTTCCAAGTGTTCTTCAGATTCCCAAGTGTTGGCCTGATTCCCAAGTGTTGGCCTGATTCCCAAGTGCTGGCCTGATTCCCAAGTGTTGGCCGCATTTGCAAGTGTTCTTCAGATTCCCAAGTGTTGGCCTGATTCCCAAGTGCTGGCCTGATTCCCAAGTGTTGGCCGCATTTCCAAGTGTTCTTCAGATTCCCAAGTGTTGGCCTGATTCACAAGTGTTGGCCTGATTCGCAAGTGTTGGCCTGATTCCCAAATGTTGGCCGGATTTCCAAGTATTGGCCGAATTCCAAAGCGTTGACAGAATTCCCAAGTGTTGGCCAATTCCAAAGCGTTGACAGAATTCCCAAGTGTTGGACAAATTCCCAAGTGTTGACCGAATTCCCAAGTTTTGTCCGCTAAAATACACCAAAGATTGTACCTTTTAAGCATACCTAGAGTTTCATGTGGACAATAGCATTTTGATTATTTTTAATCAGTCCTTGCTTCATCGTATTCTTTCTTTAAATTTAATATGTACATTTGTTAATTTGTCTAAAGAAAATGTGAAGAACCAGGAAAGACCCATGAAGATTTCCCAGCGTGTGATACGAACAGATCGCCTAGCATTTTGTACCTTGTACGAGAAGCGCGCCATGTTGAAGGTCCACAGAATAGCACAAGACCCATCACACCCACTTCACCGTTGTTTTTGTTTTAATCGTTCAGACACTTGCCTTTGTGTTCCCCTTACTCTCCAACAACTTACCTCCAGTTATCACTTTCGACTATCTTTTCTATCAAATTCAATTCACATGTTTAACACGAGTGTGGAAAAGGTGGGATGCACCCTCACCCTTTCTTGGAATTGTACCGGTATTGTTACAGGTAAATTGTACCGGTATTGTTACCGGCAAATTGTACCGGTATGGTTACCGGTAAATTGTACCGGTATGGTTACAGGTAAATTGTACCGGTATTGTTACCGGCAAATTGTACCGGTATGGTTACCGGTAAATTGTACCGGTATGGTTACCGGTAAATTGTACCGGTATGGTTACAGGTAAATTGTACCGGTATTGTTACAGGTAAATTGTACCGGTATTGAATATGTACCAGTAAATTTTCTTTGTGTTTGAAGTGCCGGTGGAAGCAAAATTTCCATGTTTTTACGTGGACCACAATAAAGAACATAAAGTTGAAAACACAACCTCCGATCCACCTCGGTTTTTTTTGGATGTGAATATAAAAGCACAGGCATGATGGACCAAATGGCCTCCTCAGTGTCGAAGTCTCTTCGTATTTGTCTTGTTTGCTTGTTCAGTATTCGGTCAATCGTTTTAATGTTTATCAGATTGAACAGTGGACTCACGTAGATCCGAATTGAAGATTGATTAATAATATTTTCATACAATATAAATAATGACAGTGTAGGGGTCGGTATTTTACGATGCGGTGTATAAGCAATGTTGCAGTTTCAACTCTTCGTTTATCAAGATGGGTTCGTTAACTTAAATAAATTAAAGTTATAGCTTAAATCAAATGTAAATAGAGTATAGAGAGCCTACAAGTACTGTTATCGATAAAATTTAGAAAAAATACAAAACCGAACGTCATCCGTCATTTCCGTCGTCGTTTTGTGAGAACATGGCGACGTTGGGACGTTTGGCCGTCATTGCGGCAGGAAGGTCGCTGCGAAGGGCACCATCCGTGAGTGAAACCTTGTCATTTAATTTATCGAGCAGGCTATCTTAAAAAGCAGTATTCGGAGTGTGGCGCGATTCCCTCCCGCCTGTGTGACGACATTATCACGTCAGATATGTGTTGGGCTTGATGGTCGATCCTTCAGTCCTTGCTCATTACCTCCACCACTGAAGGTGGATGGAGATTGTTTTTACCCCCTGCTTCTTGTGAACACGATCTCTCAATATGTGGACGGATCAATTCACATAGTCTTTCCTCATAAAGCATCAAACCAAAACACTTGGGACAAGAAAGATTTGGTCAGAGATTGCAGACCCTCACCAGGACTTGTTTGTGTGGTGTTTATTAGCTGCCGCTGCCGCTGCCGCTGCTGCTGCTGTTGTTTGTTGATGATATAAATTATTGTCATCTTTATTGATGATCTGTGTTGTCTATTGATGACATTGAAGGAGCTGTACTCCTACGCGAGTCGAAAGGATTGACGCGGCAAAAGACGGGAATTCGTCCGAGTTTCTTTATTGAGCAAAACCAAAACTCGGGTACTCTGAAAAGCCCGTTTATCGGGCAGCAATATATATATGCAATCAAACACGTCATGCCGGAGCGTTTGCCCGGGAAAGGCGAGACTGGGCGTGTCCGGGCGGACTGGGCGAGCCCGGGCATGCCCGGGAAAGGCTTGACTGGGCGAGCCCGGGAAAGGCGAGTCCGGGCATGCCCGGGAAAGGCGCGTCTGGGCATTTCCGGGTGGCCTGGGCGAGCGGTACAGTGATCGCTCCCTGGTTGCGTCTTCGGCAGGTGTAAGGCGATTGTGTATGCTCAGTGGCAACCGCTACACGCGCCCCCCCAGAATCGACTTGCACCGGCAGGGTCAATTTAAGGGGGGTCCTGATGACCCGGCCGAAGCGACCCCTGGAGGGTCGTGGTGGGGGGGGGGGGGGGGGGGGGGAACCGTGGACGGGGGGCGGCCTCGCCGCGGAGGAAGGGCCAACAGTGGTGGTTGGTCGACGTCCACGTGCGCCGGCTTGAGGCGGTCCACCGAAATCCGGTCCGACCTGCCGCCGACGTCGACGACGAAAGACTTGTCGTCCCGTCGCAGGACCCGGAAGGGCCCGTCGTACGGCGGCCGGAGTGGCCCCCGGTGTATGTCATGACGCACAAAAACGTACTCCGCTGTGCGAAGCGCTGGGGGGACGTAGGACTGGGGGCCACCGTGGCGGGACGTTGGCACGGGGGCAAGCTGGCGAGCTGCGGACCAGGGAGTGGTACCGTCGGGCACGAACTCGCCCGGGACGCGTAGCGGCTGGCCGTAGACGAGCTCGGCGGTGGACGCCTGGAGGTCCTCCTTGGGGGCCGTGCGGAGGCCCAAAAGGACCCACGGCAGCCGGTCGGCCCAACTGCCGTCCTGGAGGCCGGCCATGAGCACGGCCTTCATGGAGCGGTGAAAACGCTCGCACAACCCATTGGCTTTGGGGTGGTAGGCCGTGGTACGGTGGAGCTTGACCCCCAGGTTGCGGCGACCGCGCCCCACAGCTCGGAGGTGAACTGTGGACCGTGGTCCGAAGAGATGTGCGCCGAAACGGGTGATCCAGGTGGCGATGAAAGCCTGCGCCACGTCGGCGGTGGTGGTGGAAACGAGGGGAACGGCCTCCGGCCACCTAGTGGTCCTGTCCACCATGGTGAGCAGGTGTGTGAACCCTCGTGATGGGGGAAGGAGCCCACCAGGTCCACGTTGACGTGGTCGAAATGCCGTTCGGGCACGGTGAAAGGTGCCAGCGGGGCCTGGGTGTGGCGGTGGACCTTGGCCCGCTGGCAGGCCGTGCAGGCGTTGGCCCAATCGCGGACGTCCCGTCAAAGTCCGTGCCAGACGAAACGCGCCGACACCTGCTTCTGGGAAGCTTTCCGGCCCGGGTGGGAAAGGCCGTGGAGGGAGGCGAAAACGCGGCGCTGCCAGGTAACGGGCATGACGGGGCGAGGCTGGCCTTGGGAGACGTAGCAGAGCAGGACAGTGTCCGCGAAGGGGCCGTCGGCCAGGCGGAGGCCCATGTCCGCCGCCCGGAGGGCTTGCACCGTGGTGTCGGTGGTCTGGTCCGCCGCCATAAGCGCGAAGTCCACGCCGAGGTGGATCGCGTTCGCGCTGGCCTGAGAAAGACAGTCGGCCACGGCGTTGTCTTTTCCGGCGACGTGCCGGATGTCCGTGGTGAACTCCGACACGGCGGAGAGGTGGCGCTGCTGGCGGGCCGACGACGGCTCCGTGACTTTGGCCATCGCGTAAACCAACGGCTTGTGGTCGACGAAAGCCGTGAACGGGCAGCCCTCCAGGAGGTGGCGGAAATGGCGAACGGCCAGGTATAGACCGAGGAGCTCGCGGTCATACGTGCTATATTTTAGCTCGTTCGGCCGGAGTTGCCGGCTAAAAAAAGCGAGTGGCTGCCAAACCCCGTTCACCCATTGTTCATGTACGGCACCCACCGCGTAGTCTGAGGCGTCCGTAGTGAGGGCGATGGGAGCGTCGAGCTCCGGGTGAGCAAGCAGCGTTGCGTCGGCGAGGGCCAGCTTTGCGCCTGTGAATGCCGCGTCCATGGCTGCGGACCAGACGACGTCATGCTTGGCCGGCTTGCCCCGGAGGGCTTCGTAAAGGGGCCGCATGAGCTGAGCAGCGCGGGGCACGAAACGGTATTAGAAATTCACCATGCCGAGGAACTCCTGCAGGGCCTTGATGGAGCGGGGACGCGGGAACTCGGTGATGGCCTCGACCTTGGTTGGCAGCGGCACGGCCCCTTTCCTGGTGATGTGGTGGCCCAAAAAGTCAACGGCCGTCGTGCCGAAGTGGCATTTGGCCGGGTTGACGATTAAGCCGTGCTCGCTGAGGCGCCCGAACAGTGTTCGGAGGTGGAGGAGGTGCTCAGCCCGGGACGTGCTGGCGACGAGGATGTCGTCCAGGTAGACGAAGAGGAACGGCAGGTCGCGCAGCACGCCGTCCATCAAGCGCTGGAATGCCTGGGCCGCGTTATTGAGGCCAAACGGCATCCTCAGGAATTCGAACAGGCCGAATGGTGTGATGACGGCCGTTTTTGGGACTTCGGCCGGCCTGACAGGTACCTGGTGGTATCCCCGTATTAAGTCAATTTTCGAGAAAATGACCCGCCCCGCCAAACGGGCGGAAAAGTCCTGGATGTGCGGGACCGGATACCTGTCCGGGGTGGTAACGTCGTTGAGGCAGCGGTAGTCGCCACATGGGCGCCCAGCCGCCCCCGGCTTCGGCAAGATGTGCAGTGGCGAGGCCCACGTGCTATCGGAGTGCCGCACGATGCCGAGGTGCTCCAACGCGTCGAACTCGGCCTTTGCCACGGCGAGCTTGGCCGGGTCAAGGCGGCGGGCTCTGGCGTAGACCGGCGGGCCCGTAGTTGGTATGTGGTGCTCGATACCATGTCTCACTGCGACGGCCGAAAACGTCGGCCGCGTGAGGGCCTGCACCTCTGCGAGCAGGCGAGCGAACTCGTTCGCCGCCGGGAGGGCGCATGCTAGTTCGGTCGGCGCGGCGCTGTTCATCGTGCATGCCAGGGAGCTGAAAGTCTCAGCGTTGACAAGGCGACGCCGTTTGACGTCGACCAGCAGACCGTGCGCGCAGAGGAAGTCGGCGCCTAGCAAAGCCATGGGCACGCTTGCTGTCACAAAGGTCCAATTAAAGCGCTGGCTGCCGAAGCAGAGGGTGACGTTGCGCGGGCCGAAGGTGCGGATGGCCGATCCGTTGGCAGCGACCAAGGAGGGGCCGCAAACGGCGGTCTGCCTGTCCTGCTCGGAGGCGGGTATGACGCTCAGTTGGGCGCCGGTGTCACAAAGAAAACGCCGCCCGGATGCTTTGTCCTTGATGAAAAGCAAGTTGCCCGAGTGGCCGGCGCTCATGGCTGGTAATGAACGCCGGCCCGGCCGTTTCCCGACTTGCCGAAAGTGCACGGGGGTCGGCATGTCAGAGCCTTTTGTCCGAACCTGGCGTGGTAATAACACCACGCCTGGTCAGGTGGAGGCCCCGGCCGTCGTGTTGGAAGCGGTCGGCGCGGCGTGGCGGCCGCCAGTTGCACCGGCAGTTCGGCCTCCAACCGCACCGGGCGCTCGGGCACCATGGGCATCGCCTCGGACGGCGGCGGTCTCCAGGTAGCCGCCCCGATGTGCTGGCCTGCCGAGGAGATCTTGTCGGCTTCCCTGTCGAGGGCGTGGGGATCCGTGATCTGCGTGCCTGCCAGGGCGAAGCGTACCTGGCTAGGCAGCTGGTGGAGGAACAGCTCCCGGAAAAGAAAATCCGGGGAGTGCTCACCGAGCAGCAAGAGCATGTCGTCCATTCGCTCGGACGGGCGCGTGTCGCCGAGCTCGGGCAGGTCGAGCAGGCGTCGTGCGCGTTCTGCCGGTGAGAGGGCGAATGCGTCGAGGAGGAGCGTCTTGATCGCGCCATACTTGTCAGCGGCTAGCGGGTGCTGGAGGAGGCCCAGGGTGCGGGCCGCGGTGGCGGAGCCGAGTGCCGCTACCACATGGTGGAAGCGGGTGTCGTCGGCAGTAATGCCTCGCAGGGCAAACTGGGAGTCCGCCTGGGCGAACCAAACCGCCACGTGAGCCCCCCAGAAGGTAGGCAGTTTAAGGGCAACTGCCGTGTCCATGTCGGGGGTCACCAGTGAAGGAGCTGTGCTCCTACGCGAGTCGAAAGGATTGACGCGACAAAAGACGGGAATTCGTCCGAGTTTCTTTATTGAGCAAAACCAAAACTCGGGTACTCTGAAAAGCCCATTTATCGGGCAGCAATATATATATGCAATCAAACACGTCATGCCGGAGCATTTGCCCGGGAAAGGCGAGACTGGGCGTGCCCGGGAAAGGCGAGACCGGGTGTGCCCGGGCGGCCTGGGCGAGCCTGGGAAAGGCGAGTTTGGGCATGCCCGGAAAGTCGCGTCTGGGCATGTCCGGGCGGCCTGGGCGAGCCCGGTACAGTGATCACTCCCTGGTTGCGTCTTCGGCAGGTGTAAGGCGATTGTGTATGCTCAGCGGCAACCGCTACAACATATATTTATGTTCAATCCAATATGACTGCCGAACCACGTGACAGATGACGTCATCAATTTAATTATCCCATACAATTTTTGTGTCGATCACGCTCAAGAAATTTCAAACTGATCGGATCAAGCGTTATACTTGTGTAATTATGACGTCATCATGAAGGCCATCAAATATCATTATGAATATATGTTGTTCCCCATGGGGAGTATTTCACAATGGGCCATGTTTCAATTTTTTCCATGGAGCAGTTTTGGAGATATGGAGGTGCAATTTTTTTCCCGCATTTTCCAAGATTGCGCCCGTACCACGTGACTTTTGACGTCATAATTATCATTACAATTTTCTACAGGAGGAGGCGCTCCTATAGTGAAACTTTTGTCAATTGGGCCAACGGTTGCAAAAAAAAAGCGTACTCACGTTCTGTGCGGACAAACGTATTTGCTTTGCATTTACACAAGAAACAAATTGGGTTCTTACCCCGTGCACACAAAGGAAAAAGCGGGGTTCAGCAATTGGGTCACGTTTGCCTGTCTGTGCGTCCACTCACAAACATCAGTTTATGATCGTGGAAGAACCTCATTTGAATTGAATGTTTTATTTTGAACACGGATCAGAAAATGAACCCGCGGTTTAAAAGAACTTTGTAGCTCTGAATGCGTCCCGATCCACAATGCACAGAGGAGATAATATTTTTTTACTCTCTCTGCCTCATCGGTGGTGAACTTCCAGAATTTCATTTTTATTTTTTATGATACAAATTTTACAATCTTAATTTTATTTAAATTTAATTACACACTTGTACACTGTAGAACACAAATCTCCTTTTACCGCTTCCAAAAACCTCCAGTTTTGCAGTACTTTGTCATCTATACTATAAGAGAGCCGTTTGTCTGTGTCACCATTTTTTCTCAGAGATGGCTGAATGGATCTTAATCAAACTTTCAGAGGTTCGTCAGGGAGTGTCAGGGAGTGTTTTGGGCAAAAAACAAAATTGAAAATAAAATAATTAAAAAGTTGGATTTTGGGGAATTTTTCTTTTCTTTTCATTTATCTATCATGGGGAAGTGTCGGGACCCCACTCCTTAGTGGGTGTAGGAAAATGTTTTTGGCCCACAAAAAATACACTGGGCAACGCCGGGTACCCCTGCTTGTCTTGTATAAGGCTGGTTAAAAAAAAATTCCTGTTTATCATCGCCGCCCGCCGCATAAAAGTCGTCTGCCCCTAAAAAATTTTTTTTTTTTTTTTTGCTCGCGAAGTCAGTAAAATCCGTTCCCGCTCAGTGGAACAGGTTCGAATTTTGTATGTGCTCGCGTACTGTCTGAGCCAAGTTAAATGTGCTCTAACTTCGCCGATCTGCAGGAGACCAATGAGGCAAACGTCTTCAATAATGTCTACGCCAAAACCAATCTCACATGCAACGATGTGACAGAGAAGCCATACTACACGGCTGGCTATTAGTGGGGCGGCTTAGCCCAAATATTCAAAAGAATTGTGCATTTTGTGAAACAAGCACCAAATTTGGCACAAATGTACATTAATATGTTGCGAACATTTTCAGATATTGGGCCACTTGAAATTCCGTAATTTTTTTTTTCAAATTTTTTCAAATTTCGTAATTTCAAATTTTTCGGGTGACACCGTCACAATTTCGGTCTTCGAGGCCGGCCGATAGGCAAAGTGTGACCGGAAGGGACGAGGTTCTCCTGACCACGTGGCCCTCGATCTGGGAAGCGAGAGGCGTTCCATTAGTGGACGCGCCCCTCACGCCCGACTTTTGGGCGGCCCCGGCAGGCCGTTTGTTTTGACGTTCCGTGACAGGCCCCGCATCCCCACCTCCGGGCCGACCGGAAGCTTGTGCTGAGTACATCATACCTGAACAACTCAGTGAGGCAGAACACAGCAGTGCACACCAGGGTGACCCCTTCAGTGCATAAACCAATTAACCTGTCCACTGCAGGGCATATAGAAATGAAGTTATTTTCTGCATATAATAATAATATAAGTTCAGTTCTATATAACAATTTCTGTTATCACCACTACCACTACAACTACCACTACTACAAGCTTTGTCTGGAATTTTGTGGACTAACAGACAAACAGACATACAGACAAGCTGGGATCAAAACATTACCTCCTTCCACCATTGAGTGTAGAGGTAAACATCATGGAAATTATATCATGCCCTAGATTTAATTCATGCTTACCCGTGTATTTGCTTCACTGGTTCACAAGGTCTTTTGCATACATGTAATTCAGACTCTCGTCTTCATTGCTGACCACACAATGTTCGCAACATATTAATGTACATTTGTGCCAAATTTGGTGCTTGTATCACAAAATGCACAATTCTTTTGAATATTTGGGCTAAGCCGCCCCACTATATCGGCCGGCCTCGAAGACCGAAATTGTGACGGTGTCACCCGAAAAATTTGAAATTACGAAATTTGAAAAAATTTGAAAAAAAAAATTACGGAATTTCAAGTGGCCCAATATCTGAAAATGTTCGCAACATATTAATGTACATTTGTGCCAAATTTGGTGCTTGTATCACAAAATGCACAACAGGTTTGCTATGCTGCTACACTATATGAAGATGTGTGCTATTTCTGTGGCTGTGTTGAGGAGCTGAGTACCACAGATGTCATCTCTATATATAAAGGTGTGTGTGTGTGTGTGTGTGTGTGTGTGTGTGTGTGTGTGTGTGTGTGTGTGTGTGTGTGTGTGTGTGTGTGTGTGTGTGTGTGTGTGTGTGTGTGTGTGTGTGTGTGTGTGTGTGTGTGTGTGTGTGTGTGTGTGTGTGTGTGTGTGTGTGTGTGTGTGTGTGTGTGTGTGTGCGTGTGTGTCTGCTTATAACACGAGAACTACACATCAGAGAAAAGTTTTCGACACAAATTCGGAATCAGCATAAAATCCTGGTGGTTATAGGCTACTCTGTATTTTAATATCAATGGTTTAAAAAACCGTGCCAGCTGCAATTCCATGGTGTAGTTTGTGGCGGCGCTATTGCCCCTTTCCGATCCCGGGTTGCGCGAAGGGTGCATCAAACGCCCCTATGTCAAGAAAACAATCTGTCCCCAATTTTATTTTGTTCCAGTCATAAAATAAAGTTCCTATGCAAAATTTGGTAAGGTTTTGATATCATCTTCTGGGTCCACCTCAGCAAATTAGATTTTGAGTCAGTAGTATCAGAGTCAGAAATTTGACACGCAGCTGTTTTGAGGCCCATAAATAAAAATGAAAGGATTGACCGATTGCTACATACAATAGCTCTTTGGAAAGGTATTATTGTGCTCTGTAGCAATATATAATCATCATAGGGATAGGGATATAATTCACTTATACACAAATAGTCAAAATCATGATTTTATTGGTATAATCATATGTATTATAGATACCAGAATGATATAATTTTTATTACAGTAGAATCATATATACACAATCTTAGCATTTATCATCTTAATACGAGTACATCTGACTATGGATGAACATGAAAATAGAAACAAAACAAAGATACTGTAGTTTTCATGGATATTTCTGACAGCTTTAGTCTTGAGCTGCTCGCTTTCGAAGATTCGGTTTCTCTTTGCGGTTGTGCTCAACAACTTGTAGCACATTTTGGTAGTGGTCTTCACTTCTGGCTGCTGAAAGGAAGTCAGAGCTAAGCTTAACTCCCCTTTCTGCAGAGTCATTCACCACATTCAAGGCTTCAACATTAGTCCATGATGTCTGGTAGGCTGCAGAGTTAGTCCATTCTTGAACATCGGTAACTAGAAATGCCCAGTCAAGCTTCAGATGATGAAATAGGTACCATGAATCTGGTCCAACAAAATCAGCCAGAGTGGTCTTCTCAGTCAAGTCATCAGGAAATCTGGGCTTTCCAAACCCAGTACCAAACCGTCCTTGTGGGTTGGTTACTGGAAAATCTGGCTGAACCTCCAGAAGTCTGTCTGCCAGAGCACGGCGATGGTCATGAGGAACAACTGAGCTGAAGAGGGCAAGTGGAACCATCTCTTCTGTGAGGTACCAGAGATGTCGTTTGAAGGCTTTCAGGGCACTTCTTGAGATTCCAGCATTGACAGCTTCATACTGTTTCAGTTTGGAGATGAGCTGCAGGTCATTCCATGGGGCATCGGTGACAGAGGTACATGTCATCCACCAGGAGCTGTATACTAGAGTGACAAACGTGACAAATTATCTGATCTTTGGCACTTGTTTTTCTGTGGTAATTGTACCTGCTGGAAGATCAGCGATTTGTTTTTCGAAGAGACATAATTTGATTGAGTAGAGGAGCTTTGCCATCCATCTGGCTTTATGCAGTGCACCAGGATGCCTGAAGGTTATTTGATGTTCAGCTACTTCACCATCAAAGGAATACAGTACACAGATCAACAAATTCCAAATAATCATCACGTCTTAGAGATTGCTCGGTGTGACAGAGTCTGAGAACATTATTTTGCCAGTCACTTGTCAAACTTGTTGCTGCTTCATTTAGTTGAGATGGATCAAATCGTGAAAGTGATTCATTGAATGTGTGTGGAAACATTTCAAAGTTCTTGCGAAACCTTGAGAAGAGGAAGATATCTGGTGACTTAGATGCTTCAACTTTAAGATCAGTAAAAATGTGCGTAAGAATGACTTCACCAATGTGGTGTCTGCAGCCTGACCACAGAAGAGCTTTGTTAAGCCGTTGTTGAATTGTTACACAAGCTGCACTGATGTGGCCGGTGTTAGATGCAGTTGTGTCAAATGTCAAGTTGACAACATTCTCTTGGCAGTTCCATGATTCAAGAAGGTTATTAGTCAGCTGAGCAATTATATCTCCAGATTTACGGTCTGTTCCAGGCTTGTAGGATGGAACACCCAGCAGCTTCATATCAGTTTGAGAACCCAAAAGCACAGCCAGGCGTTCTTCAAAAGTGTTTTGGTTAGTTAAGCATGGAAGCAGCTTTGAGTCCCAGTGCAACGTAGCAAGCTTCGGAGGTATCCATTTGTCCTTACAGGTAGTAGCAATATGCTGTCCAATTTTGCGTCTTGATTTATCTGCTGTAGCATATGATGTTGACACCTTCGCTACATCCCCTCCTGTTTCTTCAATAAGAGCTTCTGTGAAAGCAGCCTGTTGGGTTGGTGTCATCTTCATCCTTGTTGCCAGTGAAACAAGACTGGGCCTCTTCAGGATGTCATGTGGAATGAAAACTGATGTACCAGGTCTAACTAAATGATGATGACTTCTTGAGGTTGTTGGTGTGCTTGTTGAAGGTCCAAGAGTTACTTCTTCATCACTGTCACTAATATTATACACAGTGGTTGTAGTATTTATGTTGAACTCCAGCTCCATACTTGCTCGCCTCTCTGATTCTTTTTCCTCGCGGTTCACTTTACGCTGCATCTTATCTGCCAACGGTTTATCTTGGCAGCCAAATGTTGCACAGCGATCTGTCTTCATAGATTCCAGGAATGCTAAGTCTTCAGGATTCTTGATGTGAGAACTAGCATCATTGGGCCACAAGGGAAATGTCTCCATAAATTTCATCTCCATTTGATTTACCTTTGTGATGCTTGCTGGAGTTGTTCTTCGGTTGATAGGGATTGATCTAAGCTTGGAATTATCATCTGCAAGTTTGATAATTTTCTCAATAGCCTTGAGTTCAGAGATGATAGGAATATTAGCCTTGCCATAAAATGGTGTCACTTTCTGCAGTACAAGCTTTGCTGATTCCCACCGAGAGCGTCGTTCAAGTTTGCCATCTTCCGTGTGCCACATGAAACAATGTAGTATTTGTAAACAAGTTGGAAGTCTGGTGCCATTGATCTGGGAATCTTGTTCAGTTATGGCACTTCCAAGACCAAACACCTTGGTGGACTCTCTTGTTGCAACAGATGCTTTCTTTACTGTGCCATCCATTGTTTTATCTGAAAGAAAAAGGTAGTATTAGTAACAATAATGTCATTTCATAATTATGTACAACAAATAAATCAATTATCCAATTTTATTAGAGTATAGCCTAATAATTGTTTTAATCATCTTGTCTAGTTAAAAGATCTCTGTAAAGACAAGATGACTACAACATTCAGGATATTCTTTAATTTATATATTATATTTTAAAAATACTCTTCATTTAGCTTTATATCCATATTTTGAAAAAAATCATTATTTTGACTATTTGTATATAAATGAATTGTATCCCTATCCCTATGATGATGATATATTGCTACAGAGCACAATAATACCTTTACAAAGAGTAATTATATGTAGCAATCAGTCAATCCTTTCATTTTTATTTATGGGCCTCAAAACAGCTGCGTGTCAAATTTCCAACTCTGATACCACCGACTCAAAATATGAAATGGTGAGGTGGACCCAGAAGATGATGTCCAAACCTTACCAAATTTTGCATAGCAACTTTATTTTATGATTGGAACAAAATAAAATTTGGGACAGATCAATCCAACATCTTTTTAAAAATAGTTGGGCGTTTGATGCACCCTATGCGCGTACGTACAGTATACTGTACGTACATATTTATATTTTTTTAATGTGCTTTTTATTGTATTTTAAATTGTTTTTTAGCTTCTTTATCGTTAATTTATGTACTATTGTATTTATTTTAAATATATTTTTAAGGAAAACAAATGTTTTCACGTCCATAGGAGTGATGTAAAGTCGCACATAATGACAAAATGCGCGCCATTTTTTCGCGCCAAGAACGAATAAACGGTAGTTGAGATTTTATTCGAATTCGAATTCCATTACATGTCAACTGTTGGAAACAATAATTATTTCAACTGTTGGAAATTGAAATAATTATTGTTTCCAACAGTTGAAATTTAATGGAATTCAAATTCGAATAAAATCTCAGCGTATTTCGGAACGTTCATTTTTCAACTTCATATTCGGAATCAGTACGTCCCAGAGAAACGACAGCAAACCTTAAATGTTTAAAAAACCTTCGGGTTTTAAAATTATGACGTCATCAGTGTATTTCGTAACGTTAATTTTTCAACTTTGACGACAATGACTTCCGACTTCCGGGCTCGGAATGCGGGACCAATGCCATTTGACAGGGAATAAAAAATAAATGCGACATTCAATTGACGACAATGACTCCCCCCTCCCCCTCCCCTCCCCCCTTGCCCCTCCCCCTCCCCCTCCCTCTCCCCCCTCCCCCTTCCCCTCCCCCCTCCCCCTTCCCCTCCCCCTCCCCCTCCCCCTCCTGCTCCCCCCTCCCCCTCCCCCTCCTGCTCCCCCCTTCCCCTCCCCCTCCCCCTCCCCCCTCCCCCTCCCCTCCCCCCTTGCCCCTCCCCATCCCCCTCCCCCTCCCATCCCTCTCCCCCTCCCATCCCTCCCCCTCCCATCCCTCCCCCTCCCCATCCCCCCTCCCCCTCCCCCTCCCCCCTCTTCTCCCCTCCCCCCTCTTCTCCCCTCCCCCTCTTCTCCCCTCCCCCATCTTCTCCCCTCCCCCCTCTTCTCCCCTCCCCCCTCTTCTCCCCTCCCCCCCGTTCCCCTCCCCTCCCCTTCCCTCTCCCCTCCCTTCCCCCGCCCAGCAATGCCGGGTACTTCCCATGGCCAGCTGTACGTGGGCTGCTCGAGGGTTGGAAAACCAAGCAATCTTTATGTCTTGGCACCAAGTAAGAAAACCAGAAATGTTGTATACCAAGAGGTTTTGAGAAATTGACAATTGACAAAACGTCATGTAGGAAATGTACTGTGATATTGCTCTAAAATATACATGTTATTTTCATCATATATTTGTCTTATTCTTATTCAACCTGGGCGAAGCCCTCAGCTAGTATCCTATATGCAGTACCTGCAGTAAGAGTCGTACTGCCGAGAAGAGGCCCACTCGGAATTTCAAGAAGTAATTCGTATTCTGAAGGAGAAGCCAAATATCATCGGCAAACGGGAGAGCCTTACGTGATAATTATTGCTGTGGATTCCTAGTCAAAAATTAAACGAGCGCTGCACTACATGCAGTAGTAGGTGATGATAGATAGATACATCTATGAGTGCTATAATAGCAGGAGCTGCTGATTGATAGATACATCTATGAGTGCTATAATAGTAGTAGCTGCTCATCGATAGATACATCTATGAGTGCTATAATAGCAGTAGCTGCTGATATATAGATACATCTATGAGTGCTATAATAGCAGTAGCTGCTCATAGATAGATACATCTATGAGTGCTATAATAGCAGTAGCTGCTCATAGATAGATACATCTATGAGTGCTATAATAGCAGTAGCTGCTCATAGACAGATACATCTATGAGTGCTATAATAGCAGTAGCTGCTGATATATAGATACATCTATGAGTGCTATAATAGCAGTAGCTGCTGATATATAGATACATCTATGAGTGCTATAATAACAGTAGCTGCTCATAGATAGATACATCTATGAGTGCTATAATAGCAGTAGCTGCTGTTATATAGATACATCTATGAGTGCTATAATAGCAGGAGCTGCTGATTGATAGATACATCTATGAGTGCAATAATAGCAGTAGCTGCTGATATATAGATACATCTATGAGTGCTATAATAGCAGTAGCTGCTCATAGATAGATACATCTATGAGTGCTATAATAGCAGTAGCTGCTGATAGATAGATACATCTATGAGTACTCTAATAGCAGTAGCTGCTGATATATAGATACATCTATGAGTGCGATAATAGCAGTAGCTGCTCATAGATAGATACATCTATGAGTGCTGTAATAGCAGTAGCTGCTCATAGATAGATACATCTATTGGTGCTATAATAGCAGTAGCTGCTGATAGATAGATACATCTATGAGTGCTCTAATAGCAGTAGCTGCTGATAGATAGATACATCTATGAGTGCTCTAATAGCAGTAGCTGCTGATATATAGATACATCTATGAATGCTATAATAGCAGAAGCTGCTGATAGATAGATACATCTATGAGTGCTATAATAGCAGTAGCTGCTGTTATATAGATACATCTATGAGTGCTATAATAGCAGTAGCTGCTGATATATAGATACATCTATGAGTGCTATAATAGCAGTAGCTGCTGATAGATAGATACATCTATGAGTGCTGTAATAGCAGTAGCTGCTGATAGATAGATGTATAAACGCGAATCAGACATTCTTTTGATGTGGTTTATGTCCTCTTCCATGTCTGCCAAACTGCTCAATATGCATGTACCAGTACCATGAAGTTGTGGAGCTATGCTTGCACGATAAAGCCGGACAAAATGGACGACACCAGGAACGATGTTTCACTGAGCTATTTATTCTAGCTGAACTCGAAAGAACTCAAAAGCACTGAATAGCCCGTTAACACGGGCGGCAATTTATATCAAAAGTTCACCACACAAAAGCCACGCCTCAGGCGGGGCGTGGTATGCAAATAAGTCAGCCACGCCTCTCAACGGGGCGTGGTATGCAAATTGAGAGTCCGCCCGGGCAAGGCAAGTCCGGACACGTCTGGGCGAGTCCGAGCAAGTAACCGCCCGCCGGTTACGTCATCGGCCGGTGCAAGGTGATTGTGTCATGCTTCCGGTAACCGCTACATGCGCCCCCCCAGGAATTAACCTGCACCGGGAGAGTCAGTTTGAGGGGGGTCTTGATGACCCGGCCGAAACGACGCCTGGCGATTCGTTTGGGGGTGGGAGGTGGCGTGGCGGTGGATGGTGGGGCGGGGGGCTTGGTTGACGGGGGACAGCCCCGTCATGGAGGAAGGGCCAACCGTGGAGGTTGGTCGAGGTCCAAATGGGCCGTCTTGAGGCGGTCCACAGAGATGCGGGTCCGGTTTGCCGCCGATGTCAATGATAAACGACTTGTTGTCCCTCTTCAGGACCCGGAAAGGTCCATCGTACGGCGGGCGGAGCGGTCCCCGGTGTGCGTCGTTCCGGATAAAAACGTACTCCGCAGTGCGAAGTGCTGGGGGGACGTGGGGTTGGGGGCAGCCGTGGTGGGACGTGGGCATGGGGGCAAATCTCCTGGCGGCCTCCTGGAGGACCGAGCGTTGGCGAGCCGCGGACCAGGGGCCGGTGGCATCAGGGATGAACTCGCCCAGCACGCGCAGTGGCTGGCCGTAGACCAGCTCGGCGGTGGAAGCCTGGAGGTCCTCTATAGGGGCCGTTCGGAGGCCCAATAGGACCCACGGGAGCCTGTCGGCCCAACCGTCGTCCTGGAGGCTGGCCCTGAGAGCGGCCTTCATCGAGCGGTGGAACCGCTCGCACAAGCCGTTGGCTTGGGGGTGGTAGGCGGTGGTGCGGTGTATCTTGACCCCCAAGGCCTGGGCGACCGCGCCCCAAAGCTCGGAGGTGAATTGCGGGCCTCTGTCGGAGGAGATGTCCGAGTGGGCGCCGAAACGGGCAATCCAGGTGCCAATGAAGGCCTGCGTCACGTCGGCGGATGTTGTTGATTCCAACGGGACGGCCTCCGGCCACATGGTGGTCCTGTCCACCATCGTGAGGAGGTGGGTGAAGCCCCGCGAGGAGGGAAGGGGTCACACCAGGTCCACATTGACGTGGTCGAAGCGCCGCGCGGGCACGTCGAATGGTGCCAACGGGGCCTGGGTGTGCCGGTGGACCTTCGCGCGCTGGCAGGCGACACAGGCGTTGGCCCAGTCGCGGACGTCCTTACGGAGCCCGTGCCAGACGAACTTTGCTGCTACGAGCTTCTGTGACGCTTTCCGGCCCGGGTGGGAAAGGCCGTGGAGGGCGTCAAAAATGTGCCGCTGCCATCCGGTGGGCACGATGGGGCGAGGTTGGCCCAGGGAAACGTCGCACAGGAGAACTGTGCCTGTGTCCTCGAAGGGGACGTCGGCCAACCGCAGGCCTGTGTCCGCTGTCCGGAGGGCTTGCATCGTGGGGTCGGCGGTCTGGTCGGCTGCCATGCGGGCGAAGTCCACACCGAGGTGGACGGCGTTCGCGCCGGACCGGGAGAGGCAATCGGCCACAGCGTTGTCCTTGCCTGCGACGTGCCGGATGTCCGTCGTAAATTCGGACACAGCGGAGAGGTGGCGCTGCTGGCGCGCCGACCATGGCTCTGCAACCTTGGCCATGGCGAAGACCAGGGGTTTGTGGTCCACAAACGCCGTGAACGGGCGGCCCTCTAAAAGATGGCGGAAATGGCGAACGGCCAGGTAAAGGCCGAGGAGCTCGCGGTCGAAAGCGCTATACTTGCGCTCGTTAGGGCGAAGCTGCCGGCTGAAGAAGGCCAGCGGTTGCCAAGTCCCGTTCACCCACTGTTCATGCACGGCGCCCACCGCGTCGTCGGAAGCGTCCGTGGTGAGGGCGATGGGTGCGTCGAGCGCCGGGTGCGCCAGCATGGTCGCGTTGGCGAGGGCCAGCTTAGCGCCCGTGAACGCCTCATCCATCTCTTTGGTCCCCGTGCGCCCGTGCTTGGCCGGCTTGCCCCGGATGGCTTCGTACAGGGGGCGCATGTGTTGGGCGGCGCGAGGCACGAACCTGTGGTAGAAATTTACCATCCCCAAAAATTACTGTAGGGCCTTGATGGAGCGGGGGCGTGGGAATGTTGTGACTTCCTCCACCTTGGTAGGCAGCGGGACGGCCCCGCGCTTCGTGATGCGGTGCCCCAGGAAGTCGACGGTCGTTACGCCAAACTGGCATTTCGCCGGGTTGATGATGAGGCCGTGCTGGCCGAGGCGCTCAAAAAGCGTGCGCAGGTGGATGAGGTGCTCCGCCCGGGAAGTGCTGGCGACGAGAATGTCGTCCAAGTAGACGAAAAGGAAGGTGAGGTCGCGCAGCACGCTGTGCATCAGCCGCTGGAAGGCCTGGGCCGCGTTCTTAAGGCCAAACGGCATGCGAAGGAACTCTGAGAGGCCAAAAGGTGTAATTACCGCCGTCTTCGGCACGTCGGCCGGCCGGATGGGTACATGGTGGTAGCCCCGAATGAGGTCGACCTTGGAAAAGATCACCCGCCCCGCCAAACGGGTGGAAAGGTCCTGTATGTGTGGTATCGGGTACCGGTCGTGGGTGGTGGCGTCGTTGAGGCGGCGGTAATCGCCGCATGGTCGCCATCCGCCACCCGGTTTGGGCACGATGTGCAGGGGCGAGGCCCACGCGCTAATCGAGCGCCGCACAATGCCCAATCGCTCCAGCGCTTCAAATTCCGCCTTCGCCACGGCGAGTTTGGTCGGGTCGAGGCGACGAGCCCTGGCGTAGACCGGTGGACCTGTGGTCGGGATGTGGTGTTCGACGCCGTGTTTGACGGCGACGGCCGAAAACGTCGGCTGCGTGAGGGCGGGAAACTCGGCGAGCAGGTGGGTGAAATCGTCCGCGGCCGGTAGTGCGCAGGCTAGTTTGGTTGGTGCGGAGCCGCTCAATGAGCAAGCGAGCGAGCTGAAGGTCTCCGCGTTGATGAGCCGACGCCGTTTGACGTCCACCAAAAGCCCATGCGCGCACAGAAAATCTGCACCCAGCAAGGCCATGGGCACGTTCGCCGTGATGAAGTCCCACCTGAAGCGCTGGCCCCCGAAGCAGAGTGCGACACTGCGCGAACCGAAGGTGCGGATGGAGGAGCCGTTTGCGGCGACCAAGGCGGGGCCGCAAAGCGCGGCCTGTTTGTCCTGCACCGAGGCGGGTATCACGCTCAGCTGAGTGCCGGTGTCACAAAAAACGCCGCCCGGACGCTGTGTCCGTGATAAACAGAATGCTGCCTGAATGGCCGACGCTCATGGCAGGCAGCGAGCGCCGGCCTGGTCGTTTCCCGACCTGCCGAAAGTGCACGGTGGGCGGCACGTTCTGGCCTTCTGCCCGAACCTGGCATGGTAGTAGCACATGGTCCGCTCTGGTGGAGGCTCCGGCGGTCGCGTCGGCTTCGGTCGACGGGGCGTCGCGGCGGCTGCTGCCGCCAGTGGCGCTGACTCGGCTGGTGGTGGTGCCGGTCGTGGCGCGGGCGTTGCCTGGGTCGGCCCATGGTTCCAGTCGGCCGCTCCGACGTGTCGCCTGGCCGAGAAAAATTTATCGGCCTCCTTGGCCAGGGCGCGAGGGTCCGTGATGGGCGAGTTAGCCAAAGCTAACCGTACCTGCCCGGGTAGCTGCCGGAGGAACAGCTCGCGGAAGAGGAAATCCGGGCTGTGGTCGCCGAGTAGAGCCAGCATGTGGTCCATGCGCTCGGATGGACGGGCCTCACCCAGCTCCGGGAGGTCGAGCAGTTGTCGCGTGCGTTTGGTCTCCCTGAGTCCAAACGCACCGAGGAGTAGGCCTTTGAGCGCGCCGTATTTGTCGGTGTTCGGTGGGTTCTGTCGGAAGCTCAGGACCCTGGCAGCAGTGGAGGCGTTGAGCGCAGAGACCACATGGTGTTAGTGCGTCGTGTCCTCCGTGATGTTCCGCAGGGCGAAGAGAGAATCTGCCTGGGCGAACCAGACGGCTGCGTGTGATTCCCAGAAGCCAGGGAGCTTCAAAGCTACAGATGACTCCATCGCCGTGTTCTCGAAAAGGGGTCACCAATTGTGGAGCTATGCTCGCACGATAAAGTCGGACAAAATGGACGACACCAGGAACGATGTTTCACTGAGCTATTTATTCTAGCTCAACTCGAAAGAACTCAAAAGCACTGAATAGCCCGTTAACACGGGCGGCAATTTATATCAAAAGTTCACCACACAACAGCCATGCCTCTCAGGCGGGGCGTGGTATGCAAATAAGTCAGCCACGCCTCTCAACGGGGCGTGGTATGCAAATCGAGAGTCCGCCCGGGCAAGGCAAGTCCGGGTGAGTCCGGGCAAGTAACCGCCCGCCGGTTACGTCATCGGCCGGTGCAAGGTGATTGTGTCATGCTTCCTGTAACCGCTACAAAGTGATATTTCGTGGTGAGGAATTGTAGTCAAATATGTATGAATGCTATGGCAATAACTGCTGATAGATATATGTTTGGCAACTGGACATTATTCTTAAAAGCCGAAGTTTTGGTCTACCATTGTTATATGTATCAGCAAATTTTAAAAGTAAACAGAACTCAATGTGACATAGGTTTCTTTATTTTCTTTATTTGAATCGTATCAGTGCGTACTTACGAAGGTTTACTAGTTTAGAAATCATAACATAATTCATCATGTATTGCCGATCAAGTATATTTAAGAAAAAAACTTATTGTGCATTGAATAATCCATTAAAATTTCACTCTGAAAAAACAAAACCCCCCCAAAAAACCCTCCCTCCCTAACCACTTTTTTGAAAAAAAGTGATGATAAACAGGAAAAAAATTTTAACCAGCCTAAGGTGGTGTATAAGACTGCATCAACGGCACTAAACTTCCGGAATTATTTTTAATACAACCTGTAAAATCATTATTTATTTCATTACCTCCACCACCAAAGGTGGATGTTATGTTTTCACCCCTGTCTGTCTGTCCGTTTGTGAACAAAATTTGTCAAGGTTGTGGATGGATTCAGTCGAAATTTGGTAGAGATGTAGCGTGTGACAATGACGAAATGATGAGATTTTGGTGAATATCCGGATCCGGATCTGGCTCGCAGAATTTTTTAAGTGACTCTTCACCATTGAGTGATATGGCCAACCAGGTGGTGGTATGCTCTCTACTGAGTGCCGTTCTAGTTTCATTTGAATTGTGTTCTCAAACACTGCATGCGGTAATGTGTTCTATGAACTCTGTAGTTTTAAATGTATCAACTTGTGCCCCTTTAAAGGATAATTTTTGTCTAATCCTGAGTCTCTTGTGTTTGCTTTCTTATTCCATCTCACTTCAGGGATTGGGGCAGAGTTTGAAACGCTGGCAGAGCTTGGCAGCACCCTCTTTAGGCCAGGCCCTGGTTAATGTGCCTGAAACCAAGGTCACCAAGTTGGCGAATGGCCTGCGTGTTGCCTCTGAAGACTCCGGTTTACCAACGTGCACTGTGAGAATTTTAATTGCACAGGATCTGGGCTACAGAATGTGGATGAGGCATTTGTCCATTTATGATACGAATGTGTTTTGGAACCTCTCCATTTCAGGGGAAAAATAATATTATACCATCATCACCCAACAATGGCTAGAGTCAGATATACTGTACTGTACATGTCTTATGATATTAAATATTTAGTTTTTCACAATATTTAGGACCTATCCATACGCTCCCTCTTCCCAACTTCATTTTTCAGTAATGGATTGGATTTTCATCTCGTCTTTCAGAAATGAATAGTGGATCATTGAGATCTTGTTTCCAGATACCTTGCGATGTTCTCCATTACATCTTGGACGTGTTTTACAGAATAATAGAATGGATAACATTGACCTCCGTTAAGGCGTGAGAAAAGATGATAAATTGCTATGGCAGATATGTTAGACGTGTGGGATACTTCAAATTATTTTGCTGTGTTAGGTGGGACTCTGGATTGATGCTGGAAGCCGCTACGAGAATGACAAAAACAATGGCACTGCACACTTCTTGGAGCATATGGCTTTCAAGGTTTGGATTTTAAACCCCTTTTCCACTTTCCTATTTTTATCTCTGCACCACTGCCCCCCCATCTCCCCACACACTCAAATCACCCCCCTGATAAAAAGACATATGGGACATCTGGTGAACTCTTGCATGAGCCTAAAGGAACTTTATACCTGGAATCTTACCATCATGAGCCACGTGTTCAGATGGAAACATGAAATACTTCCTCCTTTTGTTGTCTTTTTGTATCCATGACAATGTTTGCTTTTTAGGGAACAAAAACTCGATCCCAGCTGGACCTCGAGCTGGAGATAGAGAACATGGGAGCACATCTTAATGCTTACACATCTCGCGAGCAGACTGTCTACTATGCCAAAGCTTTCTCTCAGGACTTGCCAAGGGGTGAGAGCATCCTCTAAAGTACAGGAAATCATTATTGTTGGTATATAATTGCTTTTGTTATGTCTTCCTATATGCTATGTCTGTTCTTGTTTTATATTGTACATTATCTTGGTAATTTTGTTTGTAATTATTACGAGGCATTGGCATTGTCTTCAATCTCACATAACTTTTACATTTTTTAATTGCATGTTGTGTGTACAACCATCCCTAGTATCGCCAATTTGATTCATGCACCTGCATGAAGAAGTAAATGTATTTTATTTGCGAGATGTCGGGCTTCCCTTTATATGAACTTTTCTAGAGCATTACTTGGTTCCTCCTAAGAACACAAGGGTAGTACAGCATGCACATGAGATTTTTTGAATGTCCCTTCTTTTCTATTGTTTGACATTTTCTATTTAAGCTTTGGAATGTCCCTTCATTCTCTACTTTGCCACATGGCACATCCCATATAAAGGGGCCTTTTCTATGCCCCTGGCATTTTTCACAAGCTGCATTTTAAATACAAACAAAATGCATTTGTTCATCATACAATACTTTATTCAAGACGATATAAAAGACTTGGAAAAGGTAAGGGGAAAAAAATATTCAACCCAGACAGGATTAAAACCCACAATCCCCAGCTTGGGAGTCTGATGCCTTATCCAAATAGGCCATGAAGCCAGCACATTAGATTAGTGTAATAACATTTTTAAGAGTTATAAAGTAGTGTGTATACTGTATCTATTTTTATATACTTATTTATGTATATATATTTTTATATATTTAATTTTAAAGCATATGGACAGGTGGATCAGACTCGGCAACGGTTGCTCGAGTGAGATGTGCATGGAAGAAGTTTCGGGAACTGAGTGGCGTGCTGATGAGGAGGAGAGTGTCGCTGAAGCTGAAGGGAAAGGTGTATGCTGCATGTGTGAGAAGTGTTATGATTGATGGGAGCGAGACATGGGTAATGAACGTAGAGCAGCAACGAAGGTTGGAAAGGGTGGAAATGCGAATGGTTCGATGGATGTGCGGAGTATCGTTGAGAGAGAGGAAGACAAATGATGAATTGCGAAAGATGATGGGAATAGAGCCTGTGATTGATGCTGTGAAGAGGAACAGGTTGAGATGGTTTGGTCATGTGTTGAGGAAGGATGAAAGTGACTGGTTGAGAAGAGTGATGGAAATGAATGTAGAAGGAAGTAGAAGACGGGGAAGACTGAGAAAGACTTGGCTAAAGATGGTGGAAGAAGAAATGCGGGCAAGGGGGTTAACAAGGAGAGATGCAGAAAATAGGGCAAAATGGAGAAGATTGTCATGGGGACCGCAAGGCTAACCCCTGCTCTAGCAGGGAAAATGGCCTGAAAATGCATGTTGTTGTTGTTGTTGTTGTTGTTGTTTAAAGCAAAAACTAAAGCACATAGGTGGAATTGTTTCGAAAACCATTAACGAGACATATTGGCCGATGTGTATTCCAAGTTTCAGCTAGTTTCAATGTATAGCTCTTGAGACATGAGCGCCAACACATTTTGGGTGGACAGGCGGACGGACAGACAGACACAAACGTGATTTCGAGGGTATTCTAAATATATAACTCAAGAATGTGGAAACAGACTTTACTGAAATCTGGAACATTTTCCCTCGATGTACAAAGCATTTTATTCTGAAATTTGCAGCCGATTTCGTCCTGTATAAGCCGAAAAATGTATTTTTAGTTCCCAGGTTAAAGCTGCATACAGAGAAACGATCCCTTGTATAAAGGGAGGGGTGCTTTGCGCCTCCCTTTGATACAAGTCAAACTTGATGCAGGTATGTATAATGAGGTGTAGATGAACTGATTCGATTTTGTGGTCAAAGGTCGTGTTGGATAAAAATCCTGTTTCCGCAATATTCTGAACCAGTGATGGGATTTTGACCACAGTTGGTACAAGTATGTATTATGATGCAACGATGAACTGATTTGATTTCGGGGTCAAAGGTCAGAGTCTAATAGATTTATAACTTGAGAATGGCTGAAGGGATGCAACTCAAAGTTGGTACAGGTATGTATAATGATGTAAAGATGAACTGATGTCTGGGAAAATTCAAGTCTGTCAAGATTGAAATCAAGTGTCACATTTCTGAGGTCTCTTTCCCATCCCTAGTACCAATATGAAGCAGTACATTTTCTTGTAAATCCAGGATGATCCAGGAATATGTGGTTGTCTTTTTGCACCATCGTCGCCTCTGTTGCAACAGATATCTATTTCCACATTTTAATGAGATTATATATATATGTATACCACAATAATTTTCAAGAAGCAAAAGCTTTTGCAATATCTCTGCTGGTAACCCCCCCCCCTCCCCCCCCCAAAAAAAACTATTCTTAGCTTTAAAATGAAATGCACAATGTAAATAGAACGGTACTTGGTAGATCACATACTTCCGCCAGGCTATTCAGCTAAAGTTTTGCAGCCCATGATAGGCCGGATCTGCATCTGGACCTTTACCAAAATCTAATCGACTTATTATTGTCGTGTGTTGAACCTCATGTAAACATCCACCGTGGGGAGAATTAACAGTGCGCTGAGGAGCTCGCGTTTCTGGTGAGGAGAACTGTGGTGTTCTGAGGACATTGGTCTTGCGAAGAAGGAGAAGAGGTTTAAGAAGGTCATCCTGCCTGCTTTGGCCTTGGTGCTGTTCTCATCCTCCCTCATTGCCTGTTGATGGTCCTATTCATCTCATAATCACCTCTTCATCATTCTGCTGTCTCCTCATCACCTTGCCCATCACCTGCTCGGTGCCCATCCCCCATCCCCCACTGCCACCAGAGATAAATCGCCGGATTTTGGCCCTCATCCCATCTGTGCTTGTGGCTGGAGAGAGAGGTGCCTTAGATTTTATAGGTTTTATTTTACCTCCTTGTTTACCTCATTGTACGAGTATATTGTTGCGGTTTTGAGAACCCACACTTGTAAATAAATATAACATCATTAAAGGTTAAAGGTAGGTAAGCCACAAGAGGCCATAGGTAGAGGCCATACAAGAGGCCATATAGGGCCATACATAGAGGGCCATATACATATAGAGGGCCATATACATATAGAGGGCCATATACATATAGAGGGCCATATACATATAGAGGGCCATATACATATAGAGGCCATATATATATATATATATATATATATATATATATAGAGGGCCATACATATCGGGCCACACATAGAGGCCATACAAGAGGCCATAGGTAGGCCACAAGCAACACGTAGGTCACCATAGGACGTCAGTTATTTCTTAGTATGTGTTTAGATAAGGCCATTCCCAATAATTGCATCTGCGTTGTGTCAATCAAATAAGAGTAGGCCCCTCCGTTCATTTTGGCAGCCTCCCTTCCAAGTGATGCCATTAAGCACTCCCCAGTCTGTGCCCCATGGCCTTCCCAATTTGTTACGCGCCTTTGTCAGCAGCGTTCGCAACCTCGCTGGGCTTTCGCTCAACCCAGCCCGAAAAGCCATGAGGTAAAGCCTGAAAAAGGGGGCGGAGCGCCAGGATGAAGGTGCGGCCACGTCAACCAGCCATCAAGGCGGGGCCAGTAAGCCAACACCAGCCAACCAGGGCTGAGGTGAGGTCGCCTGACAGGCATGGCTTTGGGCTTTGAGAGCGTTCGCTGGCTTGGTTATAAAAGCGCGCACGCAAAGCCCTCATGAGGACTTATACAGCGGCGCTCGTTAAACAGGACTGTGCAGAGAGGACTTATCGTTGTGGAAAGCGCTGATGCGATTACAGAGGACTGACGCAACTGCACCCGGGGAAGGAGGTTGACCTTCAGGTCTGAGCGGGGAGAGGGAGGCGCTTCACCTGGGACGTGCGCTTTACGAGAGAACTGAAGCCAACGATTGGTATTGGAAGGAATTGCGCTTTGCAAGAGGGCTGACTGGGCGAGCGCGCGGCACGCATTACTAAGAACTGCAGCGTGCAGGACATTGGGGAGGGGGCGCTTGGGGTGAGTAAGACTGGTAGCGCCAGTACAGAAGCGCCGGTACACAAAGTATGTATGCCGATAGCCCAAGCTTACCTTCCCTTCCGTCATTATAATTGTCCGCTCACGTTACACTACGTGAAGAGCTGCCTGCCGGGTTTCGTCTGCTGGACCGGAGCCGGACTGGAGCCTGGACACCATCGCCGGACCTTCCACCTTACCATCTGCATCTCCGTGTGAGTCTGGAGCCTGAGACCGAATCGGAGAGCGATTGGGCCCGTGTCCAGGGAATAGAGTAAGACTGTCTAAGGCTGCCCTGTATGCTTTTCCTTCCTCTTTCTTTCTTGTACATTCTTTCGTTTCCTCTTCTTCTTTGTACATTTGTATTAAATTGCCCTGTTCTTTCTGGTTTCTCCTTAATCCGATCGTCCTAGTCTTTTCTCCATTGGGTAAACGTGGCACGATCGGAACCGCTATAATCGGGTTAGCCATTGTTAACGGCTCGGATCGCGGATCGCTATCCGCTCGGCGTTTCTATCAATATCCGTGATTCGAGCGGGAGTTATTCCCTCGTTTCCGGTCAGCGTTAGTACTTAGGTAGTAGCGAATCCCGAGGCCTAACAAACCCTACCTAACGCTGCCTGGGAAGGACGTTATAACCCCCAGGGTCGCGTCGGCCAGATCAAAGACAAGGGGATTAACCCCCCCTTGATAAGGGGAGAGACGACGTCGGAGATCCGCAACAATATAGTTGTTGAATTCATTTTCTCTGGTTGTTTCGGGAATAGGCCCTTTTGGTTTTAAGAGATAAGGTCCTCATGATTCTCCTCGGCCTGTGCTTGCGAGCCTAATAATCACCATAATTCGGAACGCCTTGGAGATGAAGCCTGATTTGGTCCAACCATTCACGGGGCAGTGCTAATCTGCCTGAACAAGACAATACCATTTACATTCAATCAGACGAGCATAATTGTATTTTGGTGCCCCGTTAAGCCCACTTTGTTCAAATGATCCCTCTTTGGATTACAAAATTTCCACTGATTTGTCCGAACACGTGAGGTTTTGGAATTGGAACTGTTGTTTCATGAAAGGCAGTGTGTCTCTTGCAAAACAGTCCTCACCCCTGAGCTCACTTTTGTTGAACTATTAATTTTAATACAGGCATAGAGACTCATGAAAAAACGGGAATCCTGTATGACCGCCATTTTCATATTAGGAATGGGCATCGCCATTCCTCCTCTACCTCCTGCCCCCTTCCTTCCCCATTTACCTCTCACACACAGCTGTGGAGATCCTGGCAGACATTATACAGAACAGCACATTGGGAGAGGCTGAAATGGAGCGCGAGCGTGGCGTTGTCCTGCGGGAGATGCGCGAGATTGAAACCAACATGCAGGAGGTGGTTTTTGACTATCTACATGCAACAGCGTACCAGGGCACTGCCCTTGGACGCACCATCCTGGGCCCCACCGAGAACATCAAGTATGCTAATATACATGTGCTGAGGGCAGTCGTTATAATTTGTGCATTGTAAATGTGGCATTCATTTAATTGGAGATAAGACTTGGCCGATTTACAAGTGTGGGGTCAATGTGATTTTGAAAAATGTTGCGTCTTTGTCTCCAAAGCTCAATGCCTTCGTTTTCGCCAAGACCCCTCCAGGGCAGTGGTTTTGACTTGCTCTCAAGAATAGTGGGTTCCACAATAAGAAAGATTGATGTGAGCACTGAAGGGATTACTGACGAGTCATATAATGTCTTGCAATAACAAATTTTGACCTGACGTATTGTCTACTTAGCTTGGTACAATGGAGTGCTCGCTTGTTGGTTTAAAATGTTTCAGCCATTGAAGCACCACCATCTTACTGCTCCCATAAAATGTAATGATTGTATATATTATTACTACTAGGACGTGCCCGTACGTGGGTGCCCGTACGTGCGTGCAAAAAAGCATGCGTGCAAACAACAACAACCAAAAAAAACTTTGAAACCACGTGGCAGTAACGACCACAGAACCCCCCCCCCCTCTATTTACATGAAATGGTTTGGTCCATTCGCAACGACCACAGAACCCCCCCCCTCTATTTACATGAAATGGTTTGGTCCAAAGCCAACGGCTTGCGGAGTTTGGTAAAGAAATCGCCATAGCTCGGTAACTACTTCTCCGATTAATATGAAACCTTGAAAAGGCACATCCTCGGGTCCCCAGCAATATACCTGGCAAGTTTCAAGTATATCGGACCGGTAGTTGTCGAGAAACAGCGGTCACAGACAAACACACACACACACACACACACACACACACACAGACACACACACACACAGAGATTACTGGAATTATAGATAGATAAAACACAGTTGGTGTGTGGTGTGTGTGTGTGTGTGTGTGTGTGTGTGTGTGTGTGTGTGTGTGTGTGTGTGTGTGTGTGTGTGTGTGTGTGTGTGTGTGTGTGTGTGTGTGTGTGTGTGTGTGTGTGTGTGTGTGTGTGTGTGTGTGTGTGTGTGTGTGTGTGTGTGTGAGAGTGAGTGATGTTACCGATAGACTCCTAAACGGAGAGGCTCACGTACTTGATATTTGGCATAGACATAGCCATTGAGCCTGGGACGAACATGGCTGACACCATATTTGACGAGATCCATATTTTTTATTCATATTTACCTCAGCGCATTTCAGTGAAGTACCCGCTAATCTCAGCCGGTTCCAGAGCAGCGCGCTGATTCGCTCAGAGCGATCACGTGATGTTCCATTCCCGCCGCCAGACTGATTCGCTCAGAGCGATCACGTGATGTTCCATCCCGTCACACGTCACACGTTTTTTCACCTTTTATGCGATCGTGTTTTGTATCGATTTTGTGCGATATGAATTAAATGTCTTTGAAACAGCTGTGAAACGTCTTTCCACAACCCTTCCGTAACCGATTGGAGCAGTTTATTGCCGCACAAAACGAGATCCGCGAAGCGAGTTGGTCGAGTCGTGCTGACCAAGATGGCGACACGGCGGCTTCACTTTTCACGGAGTATGAGCGTTCTATATATTTTCAATTCAGTACGCCCGTGATTTGTGGCATAGACATGACCATTGGGCCTTCACGGTGTAATTTGTGCGAGGCTTTTGTCCGAGTGAGCTTGAGTCGAGAGGGCGAATGTACGGGTTGGGAATGTACGGGTCTCCCTTCCCCCGCCCGGCAACGCCGGTACTGGAGGACGTCACAGGATCGGTGAGTCTCCAAAATCCGCTTCGTGCTGTTGCGAATATGCAGGACTATGTCGCGATTGTTGTGCTGCTCTCCGACCATGAGAACTGCAACGTCATTGTTGACTGGCCCTCCCCTACTTCTGCTAGTATTATTATGAAGCTTTATCACTTGATGTGTGGGCTCACAGGATGGCCGAGGCTCCCCCTAGTGGTATGCATACTCTCCTCAGCTGTCTTGACTAGGTTTGATTTCCGACCCAGTTATAGACTTATCTTGGTAATTCATCAATGTGCGTGCTGGCTACTGGTGTCCCGTCTGCCAGCATTTGTTGGTGGACGTTAAAAATCCCATGGTTTCCTTCGCAAAGAGGATGTGAGCTATAGGTGGGGGCGGAGTGACGTCACTTCCGCTTAGTAACGGCGTCACTGACCCTAGAGCGATGAAAACAATCACGCCGCGCGCTTGCAGTGTGTGTGCTTTGTGTTTGCAGACTTGCGCAGGAAAGTGCTAGATTTTGTGTTGTTGCAACGGTTTAACTTACGACTTTCGTCACATACCACTGGCCACTTGTATCAGCATGTCTTACAACTATTTTGACAATCTTCCAAGCGAAGCTAAAGAGAGATACGAGACCAAATTATCGGCAATTGGCCTTGCAATTTGTCCGTACCGGTTACCGGCAATCATAAACCTTACCTGAGACAAAATGATCAGAGCAGATCGTCCTTGAATTGACTTGACTCCAGTGGGATCTATCTTCATTCTCACGGCTGATCGCGGCCAACCACTGGTCTCTTCTCTCTGGACTGCGTAATCGTTTTGGGATTTCAAAGAAAGATCGTTTCTTATCTCTCGACAGACTGTGATTATGGCAGCCAAACGCGATACAGTTTCGAGGCATTTTAACTCTATAACAACTGATGAAGACGCATAGGATATGTACAACAAACTGAAATATTCTCAGGAAAAAGAACATGCGAAAAAATAGCAAATCGTTCATAAATTCAGTGAAAGCTGCAACACAACATAAGTAACTGTTGTGTGTATCGCGCATGTATAAACATGTACGCACGCACGCATTGCTATGCGTGTTTGCTTTCATCAGCCGTTCGGTTGTCAGGTGTCAGAGGGTGAAAGTACCCGGATGTACTTTCATACCTGGTGTGCTCGTGAGGTACATGTACACATCCGCGAACTGAACATCCGGCCAGGCCGTCGGGTCGTTGATCCACGCACTTGCCCGTAACCGGTACGGACAAATTGCAAGGCCAATTGTGGATAATTTGGTCTCGTATTTCTCTTTCGCTTCGCTTGGAAGATTGTCAAAATAGTTGAAAGACATGCTGATATAAGTGGCCAGTAGTATGTGACGAAACAACAACAACAACAACATGCATTTTAAGGCCATTTTCCCTGCAAGAGCGGGGGTTAGCCTTGCGGTCCCCATGACAATCTTCTCCGTTTTGCCCTATTTTCTGCATCTCTCCTTGTTAACCCCCTTGCCCGCATTTCTTCTTCCACCATCTTTAGCCAAGTCTTTCTCGGTCTTCCCCGTCCTCCACTTCCTTCTACATTCATTTCCATCACTCTTCTCAACCAGTCACTTTCATCCTTCCTCAACACATGACCAAACCATCTCAACCTGTTCCTCTTCACAGCATCAATCACAGGCTCTATTCCCATCATCTTCGCAATTCATTTGTCTTCCACTCTCTCAACGATACTCCGCACATCCACCGAACCATTCGCATTTCCACCCTTTCCAGCCTTCGTTGCTGCTCCACGTTCATTACCCATGTCTCGCTCCCATAAATCATAACACTTCTCACACATGCAGCATACACCTTTCCCTTCAGCTTCAACGACACTCCCCTCCTCATCAGCATGCCACTCAGTTCCCTAAACTTCTTCCATGCACATCTCACTCCAGCAACCGTTGCCGAGTCTGATCCACCTTCTCCATTCAGCATGTCTCCGAGGTAGCAAAATGTTTTCACACCTTCCAGCTTCATGCCGTCTCCAAGATCCAACTCAACATTTCCTCCATCTGCAGCTCCCTCTGTGCACACCTTACATTTGAATTTAGCTGCCACACTGGATAATGACCCTCAGACCACTACATTTTTTTATGAACCCACTCAGCGCACATTGTACATTGAATGGAGTTCACTCCGACACCCTTCCTGCACACAGCACATGGCCACTTCCCAGTTCTTTCCACCTCACAACATGCTTTACCACTTGCCATCATCTTCGTCTTTCCGATATTCATCGGAAAATCGGACCAACTTGCGGAGCATATGACGTTCACCGAGAGCTTTCCAATCATCATTTTCACCATCATCAACCTTTCACTCACGCTCGTCACACTCACCACACTGTCTACAAACTCCTCAGAAAACAGGACACCAACACCATTCATGCCGTCCGTGCACCCTTGCCACACAAACTTGTATTTCTGTCCCTGCCCTACCCTTCACCATTCTCACACCACTTCCCTTCCATCTCGTCTCTTGCACACAACATATATCCACTCTTCTTCTGACCAATACTTCCACCACTTCTCCTGATCTCCCTGTCATTGTCCCTACATTCCATGTCCCAAACCTCAGAAACCGATCTCCACTTCGGGCTGAACCCTGCCCATATGTAGTTGTAATTGTCATGGTTCTCTTTTTGAGGCAATGCTTTTATGGCCGGATGCCCATCCTGACGTCAACCCTCTTAGTCGCCTCCTACGACACGCAGGGATACGGTGTACCTATTCTAAACCAGGGTACATACCGGGTCACCGGTACATGTGACGAAAGTCGTAAGTTAAACCGTTCCAACAACACAAAATCTAGCACTTTCCTGTGCAAGTCTGCAAACACAAAGCACACACACTGCAAGCACACGGCGTGATTGTTTTCATCGTTCTTGGGTCAGTGACGCCGTTACTAAGCGGAAGTGACGTCACTCCGCCCCCACCTATTGCTGGCACCCTGACCAAATTACAAATTCCAGCCGCAACCAGCAGCGGGCATGGTATCAGTGGCACAGCCATGCCCTCAGCCAATGATTCTACCCCACAGCCTTGTGGTTGTGATTTCCTTCACAACTTTATAACAGCTCTTGTCTTGGGGTGAGGGACAAATGGCAAGATCTTCCTGTTTGTGTTCATGTTTAATGGTTCATTTTATACCAAGTACAAGTATTGATTTTTTTTTCTTGCAAAAAAATTAAAAAGAAGTACAGGTACATTCAAAGTACACCGCCTCCATGCCAAATAAATAAATAACATCCTCCAGCGTGGCATTGCCAGGGCGCCTTTGGCGAAGCTGCCATGCAGCACATAGTGACGGTATTGGGAGGGAGAGGTGTACAATAATTGATTGATTAATTGCATAATTAAAATCAATAAATAGCAATCATAAAATAATTTATTAATCAATTGGCTAATAGCATTCCTCAACCACCAGTGTTTCATCTGCAGCTGTAACTTTTGGGAAATTAATTAAATAAGTCATTAATAAAAAAAACATTGACTGATTAATTGACTAATCAATAAATAATTAATCGATTGATTAATAAATCAAAAATATCCTTTATAGCCACATCACTTGGTCATTGTCGTGTCCAAATATCAGCTTCCTAATTCAAAAGGTGCCTGAGATATTGCCCGGATGAGAAAGAAAATAAATAAGTGATTAGTAATGAAAATAAATAGATAATAATGGTAAAATAATTAAATAATTAATCAATTGGCTAATAGAATACTGAAAACACCACTGTTTCATCCCAATCTGTAACTTTAAAAAAGAATTAAGCCATTAATCGAATAATTAAATAACTAATCGATTAATTGATCAATAAATCAAAAATAGCCTTTACAGCCAAATCACTTGGTCATTGTCGTGTCCAAATATCAGCTTCGTAACTCAAAAGGTGCCTGAGATAATGCCCAGGTGAGAAAGAAAATAAATATGTACTTAATAAACCGATAATAATTAAGTAATTAATTGATTGATCAAAAAACAAAAAGTAATTTTTTTGCCAAAGCACTTGCTCACTATTGTGCCGAAATTTCAGCTTCCGAGCTCAAAGGATGGCTGAGATATCACCCGGACAAACAAACAAACAAACAACCGGAGTGAAAACTGAGTACCCCGTTCAGCGCCCGTCATTGCCGGGCCCCCTTCAGTGCTCGGCAATGAAGTTATGTAGCACCTGGAGAGGGAATAGGAAAAGAGCAGTGTACAATTATAGACTGAAGCCATGACCAACCGGTTTCGACTTTTATTTGTTCAGTTAAGTTTGTCTTGTAACTTGTAGCTTGCAAAGGTGAAGAAAAGCAGAACAAATTGTGATAAAATGAACTGACAAAATCCAGGCCGTCGTGAAATCGAAAAGCTTAGTTTTGAGTGAAAGGCAAGGTCAGAAAGAACTTCACGATATGTATGAATATATGAACTTCAATGGAGCTGCAACTAAGATATGCTATCCATAAGCGAGAGCAACAGGCCCTGTGCTTCGATCTATTTGCAGGAGATGCCAATATTGTTGAGGGCTTTGTATTCCACAGAATTCGGGGATAGATGTGATTCTGAGGCCTAAAAGTTCAGACTTGGCATCTTACAGTTGCTCACGATAAAAATACATTGGTCAGTTTGACAATCCTTCCTGAGCGACAGTGCGAGACTGAGATTTGTCAGGCCTGAATGACATTGCCATTTATCAGAGCAGCATCAAATCTATTTTACATTAGCAGAGGGTAGTTGCTTTCGTAGCTGCTTTCTGCCTCTCGGTTGGATGGCGTGTTCTGTCGTAATGTAATGTACGACACAAGGTGGAGTCTTCTGTAAAAAGGAAGAGAGGGTTTAAGAGGTTCTTGTTGATGAGGAACAATATTGGGTCAAAGACACTGCCTTAGGGCACTCTAATCTCCACTTGTAGCTCAGACACTTCCATTGATAGTGTGTTGATGCCCGAGTGGAGGAAGTCATGAAGGGCAGAATTGTACGCTGCAAACAACGAGCTTAGCAAGCAGAGCAGGATTCCCGACTGTTGAATGTCTGAGATATGTTCAGGAAGACTATCCTGACGGCCTGTTCGAGATTTCGAACCTCTGACCATTGCTCATTGATTTTCTTGGTTGTTTGTCTCACTATTTATATTTATAATCCGCCCCTTTTTATTTTAGCCCTCTCGCTTTCCCACCCTCCCTCCCCCCTCCAACAATCTGCTTTTCTTTTTAGATCTATCAGCAGGAAAGATCTTCTGGAGTACATTGGAAACCATTACAAGGGCCCTCGGATGGTTCTTGCTGCTGCTGGGGGTGAGTTTCAGCACGTTGGTTAACTCAGGGTCTCTACGCTCGAGTTCGAAAAGTGTTCTGAGGAGTTGACGTAAATGCAAAAGTGAATCAATGCGTCATCCCAATATTTTACTTGATTGATTTTTTGCTGTGATGCAATTAAATCACCTTTATTGTGTTGCCTTCATCATTATTCATGTGTTCTAGGTGTACAGCATGATGATCTCGCAGCCTTGGCGGAGAAGCACTTAGGAGCCCTTCCAACCAAGTACCCTGGTGACATCCCCCCCGTTCTGCCACCATGCCGCTTCACTGGCAGTGAGGTGTCGTACTAATACTGTACTCCCAAACTTGTTTTTCATCATTTGACATCATACCCCTGCCCCAATATCTGAGCAATACAGTCTCCTACACTAAGCTAACACTCAAAATCAGCCGCACCTTTTTTTTCTCTTTTTTTTTGTATGCAAGAGCTAAGATTAATGACAAACAAGCAAACAAACGGACACATAAGACATATAATAAAGGGAGCGGGAGACAAGATGGGGAGAGAGGGGGAAGAACACAAGTACAACATTTGAGAGCAGGGAGATCTGTGGGAGGGAGAGGGCTTGGGGGGGAGGAGGCATGGGAAGGGGGGTGGGGTGGGGTGGGAGAGCTAAAAAACGCATGGACACTGCTTGGACTTCCAGGAAAGAAGTCGGGATTTCAGAAAAGTGGATCTGGGGTGAATTAACGAGGGTAGAAAAGATCAAGGTTTTGGATGGGGGAAGATAAAAGATGGTGGTGAACAGCTGTTTTAGATACCTGGAGGGAGGAGTGGGATTGAAGAGAGTGAGGGAGTTTGTTCTAGAGGCGGGATAAAAGCGGAATGAAAGTCTTGATTGAAAGTCTCACGATATATATTGAAGACTTGAAATTGAATTGAAATTAAAAATTGAAAGAAAGTCTTGAAGTTGAGCAGAGAGTCTTTATTTTGGCAGTTTCACCAGAAGAGGGTTGCTGGCAGATCTTGTGCGACCTGTAGCAGTATTTGGAGTACAGAGCAGGGGGAGCTAGGCCGGAGAAGAGTCTGTAGAAGACAGAAAACCCACCCACCCACCTGCCTGCAGTGAGTGAGTGAAAGGCCCTCAGAGTTGGCTTCATCGCGGGAGATTCCAAATGATTCTGAAAGCTTTGGATTCAACAGCGTGAAGCCGAGCTAGGTGTGAGGCAGGAGCACCAGCCCAGAGGGGAGAACAGTATTCCATTTAGCTGTGGATGAAAGCCTTGTATGTGGCGAGGAGCTCAGGTGTGCCAAGGAAGGACTTCGCACGACGGAGGATGCCCAGTCGGCGACTGGCTTTGGAGGCCAGCTTGAAAATGTGGTTTTCCTAGGAAAGATCATAGCAGATATTGAGACCCAAGACAGGCCTGCGGATTTCACGGAAATGATCGTTACCGGTCGCGTGTCGGTAACGTGATAGCAAAAACACGGAACCGAAAATTCGTTTCCCATCGCAGAAAGGCAGTGTAAGGCAAAAAGATGTAGTATTTACCTTCACGTGTGATTTTCAGCTAACGATTTTAGAAGTTGAGTTTTATTTCCAACAAAATTAGGCCGGCAAAGCAGATAGCATGTAGATTCCCACATTCAGGTTCGCGATATGACTTCCGCTTTGACGGACATGCGCATCGGTCTAAATCACAGACTTTCTTTTCAAAATGGCATCCGTTGCTATGCGAAAAAAACCCCCGAAAATGTCGCCTTAAAAACATTACGAAAATGGTCATTCAGCGACGATTTTGAAGCGGAATGCGATGGGGAAGGCTTAGTCACATTGCTTCGCTGCAAAGTATGTGCTACTCATTACACAGACAGCGTGTCGGTAACGTGATAGCAAAAACACGGAACCGAAAAACGGTTACCGATGAGATCTGAAATCCGCAGGCCTGCAAGAGCTTGAGTGACAGAACTTCTTGGAGAGGATTGTTCAGAAAGTAGATGGGAGGGTTGTCCAGACGGTCTTTTCAGAGAGACATAGTAAGAGTGTGAGATTTGTCAGGATTGAAAGACATGTTCCACTTGTTTGACCAGTCTGTGATTTTGTCCAGGTCTGCAGAGTGAGGAGGCTGCAGGCTGCCGATCTGAGGGATGAGGAATGGAGCGACAGAGAGTGGAGTCATCAGCAAAGAGATAGAGAGGATTTTCCAGAGAGTGGGAAAGATCATTGATTTTTTTTTTTTTTTTTTGGATACTGCATCGAGGTTCGTGAAAGAGCTGACATTTACTTCACAAACAAATCAACCAGACAAACAAAATATATAAAAAGAGGGAGTGGAAGACAAGATGGGGAGAGAAGGGGCAGCACACAAACACAACATTTGAGAGCAGGGAGATGTGTGGGAGGGAGAGGGCTTGGGGGGAGGAGGCGTGGGGTATAAACACCCCCCCCCCCCCCCCCCCACTATTGCTGGCACCCTGACCAAATTACAAATTCCAGCCGCAACCAGCAGAGGGCATGGTATCAGTGGCACAGCCATGCCCTCAGCCAATGATTCTACCCCACAGCCTTGTGGTTGTGATTTCCTTCACAACGTTAACCCGTGGGGGGGTGGGGGGGAGGAGAAGTATAAAACACAAGGACACCAAGGACTTCCAGGACAGAAGTTGGTATTTCAAAAAAGTTGAATTGGGGTGAAATTAGCGGGGATAGAAAAGATCAAGGTTTTGGATGGGGGAAGATAAGAGATGGTGGTGAACAGCTGTTTAAAGACCTGGAGGGTGGAGTGGGATTGAAGAGAGTGAGGGAGTTTGTTCCAGAGGCAGGAGAAAAGAGGAATGAAGGAGTGAAGGTGAGCAGAGAGTCTTGATTTTGGCAGTTTAACCATAAGAGGGTTGCAGGCAGATCTTGTGCGACTTGTAGGAATATTTGGGGGACAGAGCCCAGAGAGAGCTGGGGGGGCAAGGCCAGCGAGGAGTCGGTGGAAGACGGAAAGACCACCAACCTGCCTGCGGTGAGTGAGTGAGAGGCCCTTGGAGTTAGCTTCATCGCGGGAGATTCCAATGATTCTGAATGCTTTGGTTTCAACAGCGTGAAGACGAGCTAGGTGTGAGGCAGGAGCACCAGCCCAGAGGGGAGAGCAGTATTCCATTGAGCTGCGGATGAAAGCCTTGTATGTGGTGAGGAGCTCAGGTGTGCCAAGGAAGGACTTCGCACGACGGAGGATGCCCAGTCGGCGACTGGCTTTGGAGGCCAGATTTGAAATGTGGTTTTCCCAGGAAAGATCATGGCAGATAGTGAGACCCAAAAGCTTGAGTGACAGAACTTCTTGGAGAGGATTATTCAGAAAGTGGATGGGAGGGTTGTGACTTCAGATGAAGACCAGAAAAAGCACAGGGCCCAGAACACTACATTGGGGAACTTCAGCCTGAACAGGAAGGGGAGATGAGAGAAATCCATTCAGGGCCACACGTTGACTGCGACCAGAGAGGAAGTTCGCAAGCCATGCGTGGAGATTCCCACAATTCCTTGTTTGTTTCCTTTTTTTCTTCTTTCTTGTTTCCCACAATGTGTAAGGAATGCTTTCATCACCTTTTTGTTGATAAAATCGATTATTTATCTCGTCTGCCTCCGCACACCGACACTAGCCAGATGTTGTAGCTAGATTTATAAAAGTCTACAATTTTGTTAAAGTTATCACAACATACTTGATGTACACAAGTGTTCGATTTGGGCAGGATCTTCACTTGCAGACAAGTGTGTGCTCTATAATATGGTCCCATTTGCTGTCAGCAAACCATTCAGTATTTTCAAAGTGAGAAGAGTGGATCCCAGAACTAGAGATGTCAGGGTTATCTCTCAATTGCATAAAACTGATTGTTCCACAAGCAGTGACATTTTTTTATTTATTGTGATTTACACTGGCGATGTAATGAAATGGCTACATTGGGAAACTATAACGGCACTCGGTAGAGCGCATACCTCCGCCAAGCTGAACATTTTACATTTTGTATCCCACTGATAGAGCAGAACTGTATCCAGACATGAACCAAAATATAATCTGCTTGTTCCTGTGACCTCACCAACTCATCCACCTAATTTTGGCATAACTCATCCGCAACTTTTTGAAATGTCGTGCTATGTATCGTTTTTAGCCTCATCTCTCAATGGTGAAGAATCACTGAAAAAATTATTGGATTAAAAAAAAAAAAAACCTTTAGAGGCCATTTTCCCCCGCAAAGCGGGGGTTGGGCTAGCGGCTAGGGTGCCAGCTTAGGATCCTAGGATCCTGGGTTCGAATCCCGGTTGATCGCTGAATTAACGCCAGGGGGGTTGACTCAGCCTGTCATCCTTCCGAGGTCGGCAAATTGAGTACCAGTTCACTGGTAATTCCCTGTTTGTCGTAAAAAGGCGACAAAAAGGGTTGGCGGCAGGAAGGGCATCCGGCCGTAAAACATTGCTTAAAAAAGGGGACCAAAAAAACAACAACAACCACGGTCCCCGAAAAAGGCCAACCCCCGCTTGCGGGGAAAAATGGCCTCTAAAGGTGTTTTTTTAAATCTAATATGGCTACCAGACCACGTGACTGATGGCATTATTAATTTACATTCTCTAATATTGTTGTGTAGATCATGCTCAAGAAATTTCAAAATGATTAGACTAAACATTGTACTCGTTGAATTATGACATCATAATTAAGGCGCCAATGATGTCATTGTTGACACTTATCGCCCATGTGGAGTTCTTCACAATGAGCCACGTTTCCTTTTTTTTTTTTTTTTTTTTCCTTGGAGCGGTTTCATAGATATCGAGGTGCAAAGTGTTTCGTTTTTTTCCAAGATGGCGTCCATACCACATGACCTATGATGTCATAATTATGAATAAAATCTTTTTATACAGGCATAGGTGTTCCTATTGTGAAAATTTTGTCAATCGGATCAACGGTTGCTGAGTAAATGAAATTTTAAAATTCAGACAAGCACATATGTACGTACATACACCACATGTGCGCACGCAACTGATTGCTTAACCCCGCCTTTCGCTTCGTGAGCGCAGGGTAATTGTAGAATCCGGATCTTCAGCAAAATCCAATATTTGCATCCTTGTCACACACCCAGGGTACCTCTCCACAAAACTTTGACCAAATCCGGCCGTACTTCTTTGAGATATCCTGTTCACAAACAAACAAACAGACAGACAGTGGTGAAAACAACCTCCGGTGGTGGAGGTAATGATCGGATTGTGTCCAAAATGAAGTTTTGCGAGTGGAAGAGAGCACCTGCATGAACCTGAACTACGGGACATGAGGGAAAGCCATAATAGCAAACGGTTGCTCTCCTGTGTTGATGGCTATGTGTTTCATATTGGGATTATATGGGGTGGACGAAAGAATTCCTCATGTCTGTGAAAACCCCAAGTGCTTTTTCATTCCGCTGCCTCTCTTTATAGACAACCAACATTGAATGCGTTACTTCGCTGACAGTACAACAACAACAGGCATTTTAAAAGGCCATTTTCCCTGCAAAAGCGGGGGTTAGCCTTGCGGTCCCCATGACAATCTTCTCCATTTTGCCCTATTTTCTGCATCTCCCCTTGTTAACCCCCTGGCCCGCATTTCTTCTTCGACCATCTTTAGCCAAGTCTTTCTCGGTCTTCCCCGTCCTCTACTTCCTTCCGCATTCATTTCCATCACTCTTCTCAACCAGTCACTTTCATCCTTCCTCAACACATGACCAAACCATCTCAAAGTGTTTCTCTTCACAGCATCCATCACAGGCTCTATTCCCATCATCTTTCGCAATTCATCATTTGGCTTCCTCTCTCTCAACGATACTCCACACATCCACCGAACCATTCACATTTCCACCCTTTCCAGCCTCCGTTGCTGCTCTACGTTCATTACCCATGTCTCGCTCCCATAAATCATAACACTTCTCACACATGCAGCATACACCTTTCCCTTCAGCTTCAACGACACTCCCCTCCTCGTCAGCACGCCACTCAGTTCCCGAAACTTCTTCCATGCACATCTCACTCTAGCAACCGTTGCCGAGTCTGATCCACCTTCTCCATTCAGCATGTCTCCGAGGTAGCAAAATGTTTTCACACCTTCCAGCTTCACGCCGTCTCCAAGATCCAACTCAACATTTCCTCCATCTGCAGCTCCCTCTGTGCACACCTTACATTTGAATGTAGCTGCCACACCGGTTAATGACCCTCTCAAACCACTACATTTTTGATGAACCCACTCAGCGCACATTGCACATTGAACGGAGTTCACTCCGACACCCTTCCTGCACACAGCACACGGCCACTTCCCAGTTCTTTCCACCTCACCACATGCTTTACCACTTGCCATCACCTTTGTTTTTCCGATATTCACCTTCAGACCTTTCGTCTCCATACATTCCTTCCACTTGTTCATCTTCTCCTTCAGTCCATCCATACTTTCTGCAATCAACACCAGATCATCTGCATACAACAACTCCCACGGTAAACCCTCCTTTACGTTCCGAGCCAGCACCTCCATCACAGCTACAAATAGTAGTGGACTTAGTACCGACCCCTGATGCACTCCCACCTTCACCTCAAACTCACCCCTGTTCCCGTCCTTCGTCCTTACAGCTGTGCGCGCTCTTTTGTACATTGCCATCAGTACTCTGATCAACCATTCCTCCACTCCTAACTTCCTCAATGCCCATGTCACTACTTCACGTGGAACCCTATCGAATGCTTTCTCCAGATCAACAAATCCAAGAAACAACTTCTTCCTCTTCTCCATGTACTTCTGCAACTGCCTCACAATAAAAAGCGCATCTGTCATTCGCTGACAGTAGGTGTACAATATAAACTTGTGTATGTTGCAGTGCAGTTATACCGTTTATTGACGGTCAATATTTTAAATCGATTTTATTCCAAAAACGTCAACGTAACGCCACATTACTAAATTTGCCATTTGGATGCCTTTTAACGTCTGGCGTTCCTGTCGACTACGGACGCCACATAATCAGATATATGGGTTACGGTGTTCAACTGCCATAAGCGAAGCAACAGGACGGGTTGAGAGCTAGATGCCGGGAGGACGTGCGCGTCCGTAGAGGCCGAGCTTAGCGCTAGGTATAATGCCATAATAACGTCCCAGCGAAGACCGTGACAGAGGGAAGGATAGACGGAGAAATCCGGCTACTTTAGCACACAGATGAAAATAAAATGCTGTCATCGCACTGACAATTGAAGGTTATTTTTTCAACAACTGTGCCACAGGTGCGTGTGCGCGATGACGGCATGCCACTTGCACACGTGGCATTCGCCGTGGAGGGAGTTGGTTGGCCACACCCCGACTCCGTGCCGCTCATGATCGCCAACACGCTGCTTGGGAACTGGGATCGCTCCTGTGGAGGGGGAGGGGTGAGATAAATACCTCAGAATTGTGGGGGTAGGCTGGGAGAGGTGCATGGAGGGGATGGCTGAAGTGATTGTGCTTTTGTGCTCTTCCTTCTTGTGTTTGCGTTGGCATCTCTAGAATTCCTCCTGCCGGTTGGCACAGGAGATGTCAGACGAGGGAGGTATTTGCCACAGCTATCAGGCATTCCACACGTGCTACACGGATACCGGACTTTGGGGCGTGTATGGTGTCTGTGAGCCGCTGCGAATCGAAGAAATGATGCACGCAATACAGCAAGAATGGTTTGTTCTTTCAGTGTCTTGAGATAAATCAAATCCTGTTTTGTATCTTTACTTGCGTGGAGGTTCACCACAAGATTGACACCACTCGGCCTGTTCTTTAACTCCATGCCCCCACCTCCAGGGTGCGGCTTTGCCTCTCAGTTGCAGACTCAGAGGTTGCACGTGCGAGAAATTTGCTGAAAACCAACATGTTATTGCAGCTGGATGGTAAGGGATGTGGTTGTGGCCCAGGCCGTTGAGTTATCATCATCATCATGATGATGGATGACGTGGTTGATAATTTCAAGCAATAAGGCTTGAGATTTAGTGTACCCGTGGCTTGAAAGTGTTAGAATGATGTCGAGTGGAGGTAAAAGTTAATTGTGGTATCGTCCAAACGTGCTCTTTCTTCTTCCACGTTGTCCATTTCAGGCTCTACACCCATATGTGAGGACATTGGCCGTCAAATGTTGTGCTATGGCCGCCGGATCCCCCTGCCCGAGCTCGAAGCGCGCATTGACGTCAGTAACGCACTTTCACTCAGCTTATCCTTTAATTCCATTACGCTCTTGCTTTTGTGGGGGGAGGTGGGTGCTCCCACCTTGTGCTCCCACCATGTGCTCCCAATTTGTATCAGATGGTGCTATTATTTAATTAATAATGAAATTATGATCAATAGCAGTGGAATTTTATCGTATGTAATGCGAGACTATGGAGCGGATGAAAGCCTTGTCTCCTGTGTTGGCCCATGTAATATTAAATTAGGTTGATCATGTAAGTCGACGAGCATAAGCTGTACTACAGTAGAATGGCTGCTAACTACATCATGTGACCATCATTAAAACTCATTAATAGAAACAGTAACGTTTTTGCACTAGTGATGTATTAATTATGAAAAGATGCATCAATAAATGTTGCTAGTTGAACCCAAATGCAAAAAATATTTTTCTGAAAACTATTGAAACTCATTAATCATGGTCTAATTTGAAAGGTCGTTTTTTCTAATTTGAAATGGTCTAATCATCTTTACCAACACTTATGGTCTAATTTGAAAGGTTTCCCTGTTAGTTTTGGTAAAAATTGCCAATCAGTGTTGAAAATAGCCCTTAAGTGTTGATTTTCAATTTTGCCAGTGACATCCATGTGATGATCTCACCTTGATCCAAAGGGCGACTTGCATCGAGAAAGTGTATTCCGAGCTTGGATTCCGATACTGATTCTTCTCATTAGCAACTCTGAAGGATCTCAGCATTTGAAGAAGCTATTGGAGACAAAATTAGTGATGGAAACGCTTTTGGGGGAATTGTGGAGCCATATCATTTTGAGGCTTATGCAAGCGATTTAAACGAAGATGGTGACAACACAGGTGTTGGTAAAGATGAAAATGCTTGTCACATGTTCATTACAGATGGGCAGTTTTTGTTTTTCCATTCAATTGACGATTTATAAGGGATTTGTATTTGTTGATAAATTAGTTGTATTATGACACAGACACTGCCCAGGCACAGGGTTTGATGGAGGATTATGGAGGGGGGTGGAGAGAGGGTGTGGGGCAGTGGTGGATATTGTGGGGGTAATTTTTGATTTGGAATTGAGCTGGAGGGTTTTGAGGGAGTGGTGGGGGGGGGTGGGGGGGGGGTGGTGTAGTGCAAGATAACTGCTTCATTTGTCAGGTCTACACTGTGGCATACTCTCAAGATCTCACGCGATGCCCCTCGAGTCGCAAGAGCATATTGGGGATTGCGGGGCAGTCATGGGTATTGTTAGCTTGGGTTTTTGAGCTCTTCCGATGCATAGGGCAAGGTGGCGGCGATGTTAGCCAGCACATCCAGCGAGGTTAGTTTGGTCGCCGGCAGGCCAACACAGGTGTTCGATTCACCATTCAAATTGCTCGTGTCCATTTCCTCGTAGCTCGGCAGAGATGGTCTTGCAGATTCGTGCGACGGCTGTTTCTTCCACTTAATCGTTGGGGTGGCATCCTCTCAATCATGGTGGAAAACCACAAGACCTATAGACATCTATGTTTCATAACAGTGCCCTGTAAAATGTTCCGAACAAAAGACCAAATATTTTGTCGGCCCGATCCACACTCTAGTATTTCAGATAAACCTAATCCAAACGACCACCAAGGACTCGTTGACCCAGCATATTTTTTGAAATTCGAAAATGATTTGCCGTTTGAGTTGAATCGTTCATTTATGTAACCCGTGGACGATACGGAAGTGGTGGTCGCTTTCACTACATGACGTCATGGCTAATCGTGAAGAGATTTTGTCTTTTAATTGCAAAATTACCTACTTTATTAATTGGATATAGTAAAACGACACGTCTATTTTTATGGTGGCAAGGGATAGATTAGCGTCGAGGTTGTCTGAGCGTTTGGGTTCCCCTTCAGTGAGAGCCTTAATTTCTGTGTACAGATGGAGGTGAATGGAATTCCTTTGGATTACCCCTTGGGGAAGCCTAACACCACTCTCAAATATAGTTGCCAACGATATAGATTACTTGCACATGGGACTGGGTCATCCATGGCAGGAGTGAGGGGTTGATCATTTTTAGCTCACCTGGAACGAAGTTCAGGGGAGCTTATGTGATGGCGCGTCGTCCGTCAGTCCTTCAGTCTGTCCGTCCGTAAACTCTTGAAACTTCTTCTCTGAAACAGTTGATGGGATTGTGACCAAATTTGGCACAAATGATATTTGTTGTGTTGTGACTCGAGTTTCGTCACGACGGGAAAAAAAATCGGGGTCTAAGGGGTCTACCGGGGGTCAAAGTGGATCCAGGTTTGACCCCACCCCAGAATAGGAACTTGCTTTCTTCTCTGAAACTACACACACAATTTCGTTTGCTTTCTTCTCAGAAAAGACACACGTAATTCTGATGAAACTTGACCACAACCTTCATCACCCATGTTGTACCAAAGTTTGTTCCTGGCATTTAAAAAAAATCAGGGTCTAAGGTGGTCTTTGGGGGCTGGGGGAGGTTGCCCCCCAAAATAGGTATTTGCTTTCTTCTCAGAACCTACACACACAATTTGGATGAAACTTCACCACAAACTTCACCATCCATGATGGACCAATGTTTGTTCAAGGCATTGGAAAAATTTGGGTCCGAGGAGGTACACGGGGTGGGAGGAGGGGGCGATGGGGTGCTCCCCAAAATAAGTATTTTTTGTTTGTTTAAAGTCTTGTCATTATGATTATGTTAGTATGATTCTAGTTGCTGCCCTGTCTTCTAGCAACAATTGAAATTGGTTTAAAATACCTTTAGTCAGTGCAGTACTGCAGTATACTGTTTATGCTACCAGGTGAATGCCAGGGGTATTGCCCCTATGCTTTTTTCAAATGAGCAGGTGATGATGGGAGAAGGAAAATGATGGGAGGGTAGGGGAGTGAAGAAGCAAGAAGCACATGTGGGGAACATGGGGAGGGGGGAGGTTGAATGGATAAGGTCTTGACATTCACCATACTTGTAGAAGAGAATAGATGGCTGCAGTGGAAAAACAAAAAGGATAATCATATCAGGTCTGATTTTTAGAGTGTGCACCTGGAGGCTAACAATAATTGCTCCTGCATATTGCAGTAAGGATAAGGTGGCATGCCACGTAACTGATGTGTTCTTTCCGGCCCATGTGCACAGGCCGTGGATGCTAAAACATTGCGAAGAGTCTGCATGCAGTACATTTATGACCAGTGTCCTGCTGTGGCCGCAGTCGGTACGTACAAATTAGGGTCCGCTTTTGGTCGGATTAGGAATCTATGTCATTGACTTTTTTCAGGACCTGATAATTTGGTTGTCTTTGTCAAGAATTTCTTCCTGCTCGCACAAAATGTGGGAGCCAATATTTACTGAGCATCTTATCCTCCCAAACTGATTTTGTGAAATGGACGCTACAGCAAAAGGGATGAGTGCAACAAGCTAGCAGGCCAAAGTCCGTAAACTTAAGGTCAACATTTAAGAAGTCTGGATGTGATCGGGTAGTATTGCTTGTTACCCCAAAACACGTGAAGATAAAAGCGGGTTACCCAATTGGTTCATGTCGTCGGCACCCTGAACAAATTCCAAATCCTGATATGACCTTCAGGGGGCGTTGCATCAGCTGCATAGCAACTACCTCAGCCAATGATGCTACTCGTGGCCTTCTGCTGCATACGACTCATTGTGCCACCAATCCCGACCGATTATAGTCTGTTCGGGAATCAAACCAAGGATTTAATATCGCCATAAAATGAATTTGTCCATTGTCCCAATTTGGTTGTCCAATGTCATGCACAAACAAAGATGGCGATTGTTTTTACCCCTGTCTGTCTGTTTGTGAACAATATATCTCAAAACGTTGTGGATGGATTTGGACGAAATTTGGTTGAGAGGTTGGTTTTGTGATCTAGACGAAATTATTCGATTGTGGTGAAGATCCGGATCTGGATCCCAGAATTTTTAAAGTGATTCGTCACCATTGAGGGATTGGGCAAAAACCGATTCAAAGCATGATATTTCAAAAAGTTGTGGACGGATTTGGGTGAAACTTGGTGCACAGGTTGGGTGTGTGACGAGGAAGAATTGATTTAACTTTGGTGAAGATTCAAATCCGGATACGAGATTTTAAAAATGCTTGTGAATCTTTACCAAAAAGTGATGGGGCCAAAAACGATATATATCATGATATTTCAAAAAGTTGTGGACGACTTTTGACAAAACTGGGTGGATGAGTTGGTTTAGGTGACCAGAACAAGCCAATTAGATGTTGGTTCAGGTCAAAATCCAGATCTGGCCCATCACAACACAACAGCAACAGGCATTTTAAGGCCATTTTCCCTGCAAGAGCGGGGGTTAGCTGGCCCATCAGTGGGATACAAAACGTAAACTGTTCAGCCTGGTGGGGGTATGCGCTCCACTGAGTGTCGTTCTAGTTAAATCCTGTGTTAGTTTTGGTTTTGATTCCATTTGGAATTTTAAAATGTTTTTTCTCTCCACTTTGTGCAATTCTGCAGGACCGATTGAGCAGCTTCCTGATTACAGCAGGATCCGGAGTTCCATGAATTGGGCCCGTTTCTAATTGACCACTTGTGATCTGAATCAAGATCTGCCATTTCTCTGAACGTTACCCATTGTGCATTAATTTGTGTCAATAAAATTCATTTATTCCCAGAGATTTGTTTGAGACTTTTGTACGTTAGATTTGGAATTCTTCAAAACACACCACTCCCTGACCCCCAACTCCGACTCTCCTTGATGGAACAAGGTGGTTTCAGCATTTCATTGCCACGTATGCTGTATATACGATTTTCCTTCAAATGAATGATTCGCAGTTAACGTTGAATTGTCAAAATTATTTAATTAGATTGAAGTACCACAAATTGATCACACTGTTGAACCTCCCCTCAACTTACTTGAAGAACTGCTTATACAAGATTAGTCCTCGTTCTTTTGATCTTCGATTATATATTGATTAAATCACATCAGACCTGGCCTGCAAAATATACCTACCTCCTCCCTCAACACTTGGATGTACCCCCTTCTCCAACCCCCCCCAAATCGCTCGCACCTCATCCCATCCCAATGCCCTTCGCACCTCCCCAAGTCGCTCGAACCTCCCTGCCTTCTCTGCTCCCTCTCCTCACCCTGCCTTCGCTTCTCCTCTCCTCACGCTACCTTCGCTTCTCCTCTCCTCACGCTGCCTTCGCTTCTCCTCTCCTCACTGCCTTCGCTTCTCCTCTCCTCACGCTGCCTTCACTTCTCCTCTCCTCAGGCTGCCTTCGCCTCTCCTCTCCTCACGCTGCCTTCGCTTCTCCTCTCCTCACGCTGCCTTCGCTTCTCCTCTCCTCACGCTGCCTTCGCTTCTCCTCTCCCCACGCTGCCTTCGCTTCTCCTCTCCTCACGCTGCCTTCGCTTCTCCTCTCCTCACGCTGCCTTCGCTTCTCCTCTCCTCACGCTGCCTTCGCTTCTCCTCTCCTCACGCTGCCTTCGCTTCTCTCCTCACGCTGCCTTCGCTTCTCCTCTCCTCACGCTGCCTTCGCTTCTCTCCTCAGGCTGCCTTCGCTTCTCTCCTCACGCTGCCTTCGCTTCTCCTCTCCTCACGCTGCCTTCGCTTCTCCTCTCCTCACGCTGCCTTCGCTTCTCCTCTCCTCACGCTGCCTTCGCTTCTCCTCTCCTCACGCTGCCTTCGCTTCTCCTCTCTTCACGCTGCCTTCGCTTCTCCTCTCTTCACGCTGCCTTCGCTTCTCCTCTCCTCACGCTGCCTTCACTTCTCCTCTCCTCACGCTGCCTTCGCTTCTCCTCTCCTCACGCTGCCTTCGCTTCTCCTCTCCCCACGCTGCCTTCGCTTCTCTCCTCACGCTGCCTTCGCTTCTCCTCTCCTCACGCTGCCTTTGCTTCTCCTCTCCCCACGCTGCCTTTGCTTCTCCTCTCCCCACGCTGCCTTCGCTTCCCCTCTCCTTACGCTGCCTTCGCTCTCCCCCTCCTCCCCCCCCCCCCCCCTCTTCCTATTCCCGTCAGGAAGCGACTCATTGTTACCCGGGAACTTTTGCTGGTGTATACGAAGACACGAGTATATCTAAATGTATGGGTTTTCCACGAACCCAATTACGTCGGTGGCACCCCACATATTTCACTTGCTATCCCTTTTGGAGCCCACGCTTCTTCAACAGTGTTACAATCCTTACGTGCAAGTTTTTTAGCAACCCTAACCATCAACTCATTGATGTCATCGGAACCCCACTCCTTCACCAGTTCCATGATCACTATGTGGCCACCGCCAGCCACCCAGGCTATGGTCTCGTTGACGTCATCGACGCCGCAGCTCTCCAGCAGCTTCACCATCACCGTTTGGCCACTATGGGCTTTCAGCAATTCCACTATCTCTATGTGGCCAATACGGGCTGCCTGGACCATGGCCTGGTTGAAGTCATTGGCACCCAGCTCTTCATCAGTTCCACAACCTCTATGTGGCTACTGCTGGCAGTGTGGCGCAGCACCAGGTTAAAGTCACACCGATTCAGATCTGGCATATTTGCTGATTATAAACTCGGTCAGAGATCAGGGGAGGCACAAAGCGTCCCTTTCTTGACATGGTACGGTTTCTCTGTATGCAACTTTAACATGGGGACTGAAAATTCGTTTCTCGGTTTCTACTGGACGAAATCAGTTGTAAATTTCAAAAGTAAATGCCTTGTATGTTGAGATAATATGTTCCAAATTTCAGCAACGTGTGGGGGATACCCCATGGAGGCATAATTCACTAGCACGGGACCAGTGGGTCTATTGACGGTATGGGCGTGGCGTGCGCTCGGGTGTTGGGGCCACGCCCCTTTAAGAGGATCGGGCGGAAGTCATGGGGGATATAAAGACATGAGTTCCGGTCGGGTTTTAGTTCTGTGGAAATAAAGGAGCCTTGAACAAGTCAAGAAGTTTTTACCCTCTCGTCCGCAACTCCTACATTGGTGACCCCGTCTTGCTCTTGAATGTTTTCGGAGCTTTGAACGAACATGGCGACACGCGCAGTTTCGATCAAACTGCCGGAGTTTTGAGAACGACAGGCTGCCGTTTGGTTCGCACAAGCTGAGGCCCAATTCGCCATTCGGAGCATTTCTGCTAACGACACGAAGTATTATTATGTCGTGTCTGTGCTCAGCGGCTCCACGGCAACCAGGGTGATGAGCCTTCTCCAGGATCTTCCGGAGGGCGGCAAGTACGAGACGCTAAAGGCGCTGGTGCTTGATACCTTCGAGCTCACTGAGGCCGAGCGCGCTGCGCCCGTCAGCTCCTTTCTCTACCCGGGCTGGGCGACTCCAAGCTGTCAGAGCTGATGGACCACATGTCCTCTCCTGGGCAGCCACCGGCCGTGTTTTCTCTTCAAACAGCTGTTTCTGCAGCAGCTGCCAGGACAGGTACGGTCAGCCTTGGCCAACTCACCCGTTAAGGATTTCCGTGCCCTGGCCTGGGAAGCAGACAAGTTTTTCTCCACCAGACAGCAATGCAGTGCGGCTGCATGGGACCCCAGCCTCTCGAGCCTACGCCGCTGGCGGGCACCGTGGTGGCCGCCATTATGGCCCAGCAGTGGAAGCCCCCAGGCTTGTGTTTTTACCACGCAAGGTTTGGTCCCAAGGTCAAGGCATGCCGGCCACCCTGCAGCTTCAGCGAGTCGGGAAACGGGGTGGCCGGCGCTCGTTAACTGCCATGAGCGTCGGCCGTTCGGGCAGTTTGTTGTTCATTTCGGACACTGACTCCGGACGTCGTTTCCTCTGCGACACAGGTGCCCAGGTGAGCGTTCTGCCTGCGTCGGCCCTGGAAGCCGCTAACGGCCATGCCATTCAGACTTTTGGTAAACGAAATGTGGCACTGTGTTTTGGCGGGCAGCGGTTCACATGGGATTTTGTCACGGCGAGGGTGTCCACCCCCTTGCTGGGCGCTGATTTCCTCTGCGCCAACTGCCTATTGGTGGATGTTAAAAATCGGCGGCTCATTAATGCGGAGACATTCAGTTCACTTCCATGCTCGCTGAGCGGGTCCGCCTCGACGAGGCTTGCTTGCACGCTCTCGACCTCTGATGAGTTCGCCCGCCTCCTCACCGAGTTCCCGGCCCTTACACTGCCCACCTTTTTGGCTGTTGTCGTCAGACACGGGGTGGAGCATCACATTCCGACCACCGGCCCGCCTGTCTACGCCCGGGCTCGATGCCTCGACCGGGGAAACTCGCTGTCGCAAAGGCGGAGTTCGACACGTTGGAGCGTCTTGGGATCGTGCGACGGTCCGACAGCCCGTGGGCCTCGCCTCCATATTGCGCCGAAGCCGGGTGGCGGTTGGCACCTGTGCGGGGATTACCGCCGCCTTAACGACGCCACTACCCCTGACCGCTACCCAGTCCCTCACATCCAGGATTTTTCTGCCCGCTTGGCCGGCAAAGTTTTTTTTTTTCTAAGGTGGACCTCGTTCGTGGTTACCACCAGGTCCCCGTCCGGCCGCAGGACGTTCCTAAGACCGCGGTGATTACACCGTTTGTGCTTTTCAAATTCCTCCGTATGCCTTTTGGGCTCAAGAACGCGCCCCAGGCTTTCCAGCGCCTGATGGACAGCGTGTTGTGGGATTTGCCGTTTCTGTTTGTCTACCTGGACGATATTCTCATCGCCAGCGCTTCCAGGACGGAGCACATGCTTCACCTCTGAGCGCTCTTTGAACGCCTCAGTCAGCACGGCCTTATCATTAACCCGGCGAAGTGCTTGTTCGGGGTGGCATCAATTGACTTTCTTGGCCACCGCATCACGAGGGAGGGGGCCGTTCCACTGCCGTCTAAAGTGGAGGCTGTGAAGGGTTTTCCGCGCCCCTCACCAAAACGGCCTTTTTTTTTTTTATGTACAGAGTCTAGGCTCATGAAAGAGCTAACATTTATCAAACAAACAAGCAAACAAAGTATATAAAACGGGGAGCGGTCGACAAGATGGGGAGAGAAGGGGAGGAAGCACACAAACAACATTTGAGAGCAGAGACATCGGGAGATGTTTTTGGAGGGAGAGGGCCTGGGGGGAGGCAGGGTAGGTATAAAACGCAAGGACACCAAGGACTTCCAGGAAAGAGGTCAAAAGTCACCTCAAAAAAGTGGCTTTGGGGTGAAATTAGCGGGGGTAGAAAAGATCAAGGTTTTGGATTGGGGAAGATAAGAGATGGTGGTGAACATCCGTGTTAAAGACCTGGAGGGAGGAGTGGGATTGAAGAGAGTGAGGGAGTTTGTTCCAGAGGCAGGAGAAAAGAGGAATGAAGGAGTGAAGGTGAGCAGAGAGTCTTGATTTTGGCAGTTTAACCATAAGAGGGTTGCAGGCAGATCTTGTGCGACCTGCAGGAATATTTGGGGGACAGAGCCCAGAGAGAGCTGGGAGCAAGGCCGGAGAGGAGTCGGTAGAAGACGGAAAGACCACCAACCTGCCTACGGTGATTAAGTGAAAGGCCCTCAGAGATAGCGTCATCGCGGGAGATTCCAATGATTCTGAACGCTTTGGTTTCAACAGCGTGAAAACGAGCTAGGTGTGAGGCAGGAGCACCAGCCCAGAGGGGAGAGCAGTACTCCATTGAGCTGCGGATGAAAGCCTTGTATGTGGTGAGGAGCTCAGGTGTGCCAAGGAAGGACTTCGCACGACGGAGGATGCCCAGTCGGCGACTGGCTTTGGAGGCCAGCTTGGAAATGTGGTTTTCCCAGGAAAGATCATGGCAGATAGTGAGACCCAAAAGCTTGAGTGACAGAACTTCTTGGAGAGGATTATTCAGAAAGTAGATGGGAGGGTTGTCCAGTCGGTCTTTTCGGAGAGACATCGTAAGAGTGTGAGATTTGTCAGGATTGAAAGACATGTTCCACTTGTTTGCCCAGTCTGTGATTTTGTCCAGGTCTGCAGAGAGTGAGGAGGCTGCAGACTGCCGATCTGAGGGATGACGAATGGAGCGGCAGAGAGTGGAGTCATCAGCAAAGAGATAGAGAGGATTTTCAAGAGAGTCAGAGAGATCATTGATGAAGACCAGAAAAAGCACAGGGCCCAGAACACTGCCTTGGGGAACTCCAGCCAGAACAGGAAGAGGAGATGAGAGAAACCCATTCAGGGCCACACGTTGACGACGACTAGAGAAGAAGTCCGCCAGACATGCGTGGAGATTTCCATGGATACCAAAGGAGGAGAGTTTGGTGAGCAGAGTGGGGTGCCAGACCGTATCGAAGGCACGTGATATGTCGAGGGAGACAGCTCTAATTTCCTGTTTGGCATTGAGGACCTCCATCCATTGTTGAGACAGCAGAAGCAGCATGTCCAGAGTAGAGTGACCTGGTCTGAAACCAAATTGATGATCAGAGATCAAGCCATTGGAGAAGAGGAAAGATTTCATATCCGAAGCAATGATGGATTCCATGACTTTGCTGATAATTGGGAGCAGGCTGATTGGTCTGTAGTTGCAAGGATCTGTTTTTGCACCTTTTTTGTGCAAAGCGGTAATGTTAGCTGATTTCCAGGATGCTGGCAGATGACCTTGAGCAAAAGATAGGGTGAAAAGAACAGAGAGAGGGTGAGATAGAGCGGCAGAGCAGGATTTTAGGACCTGTGGGCTGATGCCGTCAGGTCCAGTTGCAGAATCAGAGTCGAGGTTTGACAAAAACTCCTCCACCTTGTCAGGAGAGAAGGACACAGAGTCCAGGAGCAGTTGGGTTCGACTGGGAAAGGTGGGAACAGAGAGAGATGGGTTTGGGACTAAGGATTTTGAGGCAAACACAGAGTTGAGGCATTCGGCTTTGTCACGTGCAATGTCAACTGTGTGGCCATTTGAGGTAAGGGAGGGGATGGAGGGGGAACAAACACCAGAAACGGATTTGACCAGACGCCACCAGGATTTGGAGGAAGGAGACAGGTTTGAGAGTTCATTCTTGAGTGAGGAGAGATAGTGCTTCCTGGCACTCCTGAGGCTAGACACACACTTGTTCCGAGCTTGGTGGAAGGAACTGAGATTGCCTTCAGTTGGATTAGCCTTCCAAGAGGCAAAGGCAAGTTGTTTCAGGGCAACTGCCTCACCACAAGATTCAGTGTACCATGGACGGGAGGAAGGGTAAGACAATTGAAGGCGAGATGGGATAAATCTGTGCATGAGAGAGATCAGTTTGCTTTGGAAGAATTCCCAGGAAGAATTGATGTCAGAGGCAGTGGAGATGGGAGACCAATCCAGACGATTGATGGCTGCTTGAAGACCGTCCCAGTCGGCCTGAGTGAAATGGCAGACTCGTCGACGCTGAGGAGGCTCTCTGAGAATGGCCCGAGAGATGTCCACTTTGACAAGCACATGATCAGAAGAATCGATTGGAGCAGAAGAAGAGCAGCAGACATTAGCAGGGAAGTTTGTCATAACCAAGTCTAGAAGAGAAGATACTCCATTGGCTGAGATCCAGGTCGGGAAATTGACAGATTGTGTCAATCCCAGTGAGTCACAGAAGTCCTTTGCTGAGGTGCCATGACTGGTGAGAGAGGAACCCACACCCAACCAGGTGGCATGATGACAGTTGAAGTCACCACATATGAGGAAGAGAGAGTTGGGATGAGTGGATAGAAGTTGGTCCATGTTGTCAGACAGTGAAATGTAGATGGAGTCATCACTGTTTGGGGGACGGTACAGAACACATATGAACAAAAGGTGGGAGCGGAGAGGAAGCCGTAACCAGAGGTACTCCTGCGGGTGAGGAGGAAAGAGGGCAGTGCAAGGAGAGTGAGGAAGAGAGTTTTTGACAAAGATAGCCACCCCACCACCAGGCCGAGGCTCAGGTCTATCATACCGGAGGAGGGAGTAACCAGGAAGTGATATTAAGGAATCAGAGACATCTTGAAGGAGGAAAGTCTCTGTTAAGCAGATCAAGTCTGGATTGTCAGAAGCAACCTGTATGGAGAGATCAGTCAGGTTTGAGCGAAGGCCCCGGATGTTTGAGGTCCATACCGTTAATGAAGAGAGAGGGGGAGCATCGGGTACAGGACAGGGGAGGAGTAGGGTAAGATGAAGGATGAGAGGGGGAGGTAGGGAGAGCAGTTGATAGTGTGTCAGATGTTGCAGAATAGTTCCAAGAAAGGGAAGGATGAGGAGGATGAACGGTTTGATGGTGAAGGGATGAGGCACAGTGAGGGGTTGTTTGAGGGGGGGGCAGAGGAAAGTAGAAGGTTTGGGGGGGTGGAGGTATGAGATAGAAGGGAGACGAAGTGGGGAGGAGGCAGCTTGGAGGAGGAGGGGGGAGGAGGGAGAATTCGAGAGGAATGGTATGGGGGGAGAATTGAATGGGAGGGATTGGGGGGGAGTTTTGAAGGGGAGGAGTGAGGGGGGAGTTTAGGAGGGGAGGGGCAAGGGGGGAGTTTTGGAGGGAAGGGGCAAGGGGGAAGTTTTGAAGTGGAGGGGCAAGGGAGGAGTGTAGGGGCAAGGGGGGGGATTTGGAGGGGAAGGGCAAGGGGGGAGATCGGGAGTGGAGGGGCAAGGGGGGGATTAGGAGGGGAGGGGCAAAGGGGGAGTTTAGGAGGGGAAGGGCAAGGGGGGAGTTCAGGAGTGGAGGGGCAAGGGGGGAGTTTAAGAGTGGAGGGGCAAGGGGGTAGTTTAGGAGTGTAGGTGCAAGGGGGGGGGGGGATTTGGATGGGAGGGGCAAGAGGGGAGTTTAGAAAGTGGATGATTAATGAAAGACGAACATTGATAACAAATTGGGTTTGTTGTGATTTTCAAGTTAGCAATCCGATTCAGAACGATGGAGGAGGGATGGAATGAATGTGAATTTAGACCATGTAGTGAGGGAGACGTATAAGATATTGAATTTCTTTTTTTTGAAGTGGAATGAGTTGGAGAGGAAATTGAGAAAAGCCTTTTAAATAGGAAGAAAAACAGCATGTTGTAATATACCACTGAATAAAACACAGAAGGGGAAAGGTTAAACATATTGTTACGGATCGCGGTTAGATGTTATTTCGACCGAGCGGTGGTGTATTACCGCGACCTAACAGTTATTCCCCGACTAGACCCCGATTCCACCCAGACGTTGACCAAATCGCGCTATGCTAAATCAATGATGGAAAGGACACAACGACTGGGATAGATGAAACGACGCAAGGGGTACAGTTCTCAAGACCTCCGGAGGAGGATATAATTACAGTGGTGGAGAAAAGGGGTAGATTACAAGGTAGTGAGGTAAAGGCACAGAAGAGATAGGCACTTAATTACAGTCTTATCTTAACCCAGACAGACCACAGACAAACGGAACAAGGCTGACTTACACAGGGATTGATGGCAGGGAAGGACAGGTAGTTCGATAGCACAAGGTGCACCTTGGCTCGGGGACAGGATCAAGCACGGTCCAAGAGATGCAGGGAGGCCTCACAGCACTCGGAGGTGGCGTCTTTCTTGCTCCAAGCTCAGCGCGCATCTGACGTCACCTCCCTCTTCCTGCGCATGCTCAACGGGGAGTGACACGCCCTCGGCTGGTTGGCTCCGCCCCAGATGGGACCGGTCCGCCGCTTCCATTGGGTGCGGGGGTTACCGGGCTCCGCCTTTGACGAGGAGCTGACAGGGAGCCCCTATTTGGTAACCCCGTCGAGCACATGTTCGATGGCGGCTCGCTGGGAAGGCCTCATGCCCTCCCAACACCCCCTACCAACCAAGCCGGAGTGAGGACGCGCACTCCCTGTGCACGCCGCCGCCGTTGCTGTTGTTGTTGTTGTTGTTGCTGAACCGTGAGGAAGAGCTGCGGGGAGGTATTGGGAGGTCCTAAACTTCCTAACGGTGCCATGCAATCACATTCTGGTGCAACGAAGGGTCAGAATTAATGGAAACGAGTCCTTAACTGACATAGACTAAGAATAACTAGCAAGATGTCCTATAGTTGTCTTACATGAGATGCGGTGAACCTGGGCACGACATTTAATGGGGGAAATAGGGGGAGGTCGGGTCTACAGAGTGTTGTTTACAGAAAATGGGACTAGGGAATGGGGGATTGGGGATAGTTGGGAAGTATTGAGGAAATAGGGGAATATTTACAAGCGGATATGGATGGATGCAAATCCCATATCCGCAACATTGCACCCTTCTCTACCTCGGGGCGTCCCGACCCGATAAATTTTTACCTACGTTAGTGTGGCACTCAGATGTAGTTCCCTCTACTATTAACTCAACCCTGGGTGCGACAGTTTTACAGATGTTCACAAACGAGTAAATATGTCCCCCTGCGACGTTGCACCCTTCTCCTAACAGAAACACACCCACAGGATAACCGAATCGCGGAAAGCATCCTCAAACTAAACATACAGCCGGTAGGGAGCATCATTTATACAAGACTACACTGATATTTACACTACGATCCAGGACCTGTTCTTTGAGGAACACATGCAGATGTTATGCATAGAGAGAGAGAGCACGCATGCCAGCATCGATACACCAACCCACGAGTGCCCTGTGGCCCTACGGCCTTTAATAATGTGCAGAGCACCCCGTCCAAGCACCAAAAGCACCACCCCATTATGCACAGTCAGCACCATCCGTTGCACCAATAAAGTGTTCAATAATAAATGCACAATCAAGTGTCCATGGTCACCGGTGGTGTCGCAGCCGGCCGATGTTCTGCCGCTGGTCTTGCCTTCATGGAGTGCACTTGGCCTTCTGGCTTCTTTAGAAATAAAGAAAGGCGCCAACCGCGTCCATTTCTAAATTGTGGCCGTCAAGGGGGCCAACTAAAAGTGGTTCACCTGTATGGCATAGGTGCCACGTTGACCCAGAGGTCCATCCACGGGTGGTGCTTGACCGCAAAAGAACTGCGGTCCATTGTGGGCGGCCACAAAAATTGCGGTCCATATGGTGTATCGATCCAGGCAGCAAGCAGCGGAAGTACAGGCCCACAACTGCGGAGCCAGCACCTCTCTCTCCTCTCTCTCTGCCCCAAAGCCAGATCCTCGGAGGTGGGAGACAAAAGAAGACAAGTGAGTAAGGTGGTAAGGGTGCAAAAGTGCACGCAATTCAAGGTAATGCACACTGGGGGCACATGGGAACCAGGTGAGACAGGTACGTTCCTACCGTACGCCCCCCCCCCCCCCACCAGGTAACCTACATTGCCCCTCCCTTACCCCTTACTGTATCCACAAAACACAACACTACCCATAAACATCTACTTTACACATCAACAAACGTCCCTACTGTCTTCCCCGTTCCTCCCATAAACCAAATTCGTCTTCTCTCCCTCCTAACCAATCAAATTTGCCATTTCCAACTCTCATCAAAATTTGCCATCTCCAACTCAACATCAAAATTTGCCATCACCAATTCATCATCAGTCCCTCCTAAGGAGGGAGAGATGGAATCACCCCAATGTCTCATCCACGTCGTGATGCGTCTCACAAATCCACACAGCAATTCTCCTTTCCTGCAACACAGAACAAAGGAACACAGGTGTGGAGTCATCATCATCACCTCAGGTAAGTGGCTGCGTATGGTGCGACAGGTTCATCAATCCTAACTATTTCCTAAATGACTTTAACAACTTTACATTACCCGGGGTCTTTCCCTGCCAATCCATTGGCCAACTTACACTATGGGTTCTAAAAACCAATTCCCATTGACCAAACTGTGGTGCTTCTCAAGTTGGGGTCTCACTCCCCCGATTCATCACTCGGTGCCCCCGCACAATTTCGGTGGCTGGGTCGTGTGACGCTCCCAGCTGGTCCGCCCACCTGCACACCTCCACCACTGTTGTTGCCCACCGAGCTCACCTGCTCCTCACCCTAACCTAACTAACTGGGGAAGGCCCTCTCGCACTCTCACCCCCTCAGTGCCCTCTCTGGCACGGGCTGCCCGATCCACACCCGGGATCCTCAGGCACCCACTGACTCTAACGGCTCCCAGAGCCCACCTGCGGCCTCACCTGGCCGACATCTAACAGTGGCGGAGTGCCCAACCATTCACACTCATACTAACAGGCCACACGACCAGCCAATTTCACCACACCAATGCACCCATCCACAATACCATTCTGCATCCGCACCACAAATGCCAATATCCAACCACAATTTACCTATACCTTCTAACTATTCTTTAAACTACCCTCCCCGGGTACTCGTGAAAAGGGGTCCACTCTTCCCCCATCCACACCTTCGCACCATGCACACCACTCCGTACCACTTACTCCAACTCTCTCCACACCACTCATTCTCCGCTCCATATATTCCACACACCTGTGCTTGCACACCTGTGCTCTCATACTTGGTGCCGCCTGCACCCTTCTCTCCCCCAAGCGCATTCGCGCTGATCCACAACACTCACTACTCATACACTGCTCCACACACCTGTCCAGTTCTCACACAGCATCATCTCATCTAACTACTCCCCTCTAAAACTTGCGCTTCCCAGTCGTCCCTTTAAACTATGGTGCTCCCTCGTCATTATCATCCACTCTAATCTACCTGCGTCCCCTCTACAGGTATCCTTGTCACTAACTAACCTTAACGTTACCTAATGTCATCTTCGCTAGATCCCTACACACAATATCCTAACCCACCCGGGCTAGTTTTCACTGCCATACACCCCTTAATCTATAGCGCATTCATTTGCCCCCATTCATGGGAAGGGTGGCAGGGATGCCACCTTTACCCACCGGGCCCATCGCTCATCAATCCCCCAGTCCTCTGGCACTAATAAGCCCCCCTTATTCAGAGGTACTGGGTCCCGCCTCGGCATCTAAAGCCGAGGCAATCCACGGGGGCGCCTGCTCGCTGGTGTAAGGCCTTCTAGTTTCCCGGGGTCTGGCGGGGGGGTGTCTGGGGTCGGCTAACCCGCTCCCCCCTGGGCGGAGTTAAGGACCTCAACCGCCGGGGATCATCCCGGCGCGTGGCTCGACAGTGCCGCGCCAGGTGACCCAGACGGTTGCAAGTATAGCACCTCACCTGATAAGGTGCTTGTCTCCGGAATTCCAAATTTCCCCCCCTGAAGGTCCGAATTGGATTACCCGCTTGTGGTCCACCGCGGGCCACCTCCGGGGCCGCCTGCCATGGTCCAGGTCCCGCCAGGCGCTGGTCCACCAGCCTCCGGACCATGCCCGCCAGGTCAGGACTCACGTCGGGGGCAGGTCCCCTAAGGGGTCCGCCCTCCATCGGGGGTCCCACCTGGCGGACCGCCATTGCGTGACGCTCGCTCCCCCGGGCCAGGGGCCTCGCTGCTTCCCAACGGGCTGCAGCGTCAGCCGCCTGGCTCAGAGTCTGCGGGCGCCACATGGCGAGCTGTTGCCGGAGCTCAATATCCGGGAGGGCCTGGATAAAATGGTTCAGCGTCAGGCTTTCCCGGGAATCCGCTGCCATGTTAGCATGTGCGATCCCCACTGCGCGGCGAATGTCGTGGGCAAGTTCCCCAATGGCTTCCTGGGGCTTGCGTTTTCGCAGCGCGAGCTGAGCTTTAACAAGCTCGCTCTGCTGTTCAATGCAGAATCGATTAATTAGGGCGTCGCGGAGGGCTGGCAGGGTGAGAGCACCCGGTGGTAATGCCGTCAGCACCTCCGCCGCCGCGCCGCGCAATGTGGCCACCAGGTGTACTCCACCTTCGTCCTCACCCCAACCGTTGCCCTTACACACACAGTCAAACTGCGCCAGGTACGCGCGTAGATCACTCTTGCCGTCATACGGCGCGAGTGGGACCTTGTGGGACCACCTCGTATGCGAGTCGTTGCCCGCCTGCCGGACCCCGTGCGTCGCCCCTTGCGGGGTCAGCGCGGGGCCGAACCGGCCGGGCCCCCACAGTACATTACCCCCAAGGGGCTCCTGTGCCTCCCCTGTCCCTCTAAAAACTACCCCTGTTGGTGTCGATGCATGGGTCACACTTCCGCAACCCGCTACCCATTCCATACCACCACAACCTTGCTCACTCACACCTCGCACCTCTCCCATCACCGGACCCTCTCGCTCGCACCCTCGTTCCATACCCTCCGGACCAGCCATACACCTCACTCTTGGCCTCTCACGAACATCCGGGTCCATCTCGACCCCCAAGCTTATTAAATCACCTGGCGCATCATACGCATGACCATATTGGTCACCACTTACACCGGGTCCTCTTTCTCTTCGCTTCTCCTCCATCACCTGCGAATCCCTCATCCGGTTAATGAGCACATCATCACGATCCGAACACAGACTTTGGACCAATTCTTTTACTTCCTCCTTTATCTCTTTCTTATCCTCTCTCCGTCGCTTCTTAATTTCGCTCACCCCTCTTCCACTTCTTCTAATTTCTGCTTCACCTCCTTCATCTCCTCGTGCGCCCCCTTAAGTTCTTCCTCTAACTCCACCTTATTTTTTTCTATGTGCTCCCGCACCTCCCGCTCTTTAGCCTCCATCACCTCTACCACCTTGTTCATTTTCCTCGTCAGGTCCTCATGTACCGTCTGACACTCTTTTTTAATTACCCCTACGTCCTTTTTCATCTCCTTCTGTGTCGATTTTAAACCCTCTATTACCGCTGTGTTCTTCTTTACCTGGTCCCCCAACTCCTTTTGTCCCACTGTCAGTTGTTCTACTCCCAGCGTCAACTCCTCTATACCACCTTGCAATTTTACAGTCCCCTTTCTCACCTCCTTCTCCATGCGCTCCTTACAGTGCCTCACCTCCTCGCGCACTCCTCCGACCTCACTCACACCTCTTCTGATCTCCTCTCCCATCACTTGCATCTCCTGCCCAGATGCCACCCTCATCTGCTCCATTTCCTCCCTGTGAGCATCCAATTTAGTTTCTACCCCCATTCTGACCCCCTCTATCTGCTGCCCCATTTTTTTAACTTCCCTTTCCGCTTGGTCCCTCATGTCCCTCAATTTGCCTTCCATACTGTTTTCTAACCCCTCTAACCCCTTTTTCATCCCTTCCATTTGATTCTCTTGAGCGGCCATTCTGTTTTCTATCCCCGTTAACCCCTCCTGTATTTCCCCTAATCTATTGTCTAATCCCTCTATTCTACTCCCTAACCCTCCGATCTGGGCCCCCATGTCATTCCTTAAACCCCCGATCTGGTTTCCCATGTCATCCCTCAATTTCTCGCTATTGGACCCCCATCCTTTGTTCTAACCGTTCCCCCATTTCTCCAATTTTGCCCCCCATTCTGCCCCCCAATCGCTCACTATCAGCCCTCATTTGCTCACTCTGAGCATCCATCCGGTTCCACATTACCCCCATCATTCTGGTTTCCATTTCTTCGCTATTCTTGTCCATAAGGGCCTTCATTTGTATAAAAAAAAGGTTCACATCCACCAACGGCGCTGCTACGGTCGCGGGCGCGGTCGCCATAGCCATGTGCGAGGCGCCATTTTGCGCGCCCATAACCTCGTGCGCGAGGACGCCATTTTGCGAACCTGCCGCCCTCACTGCTTCGCTCTCCTCATGTCCCTCAATTTGGTCCTGGATCGACCCTGCCTCACTCTCCTCTACCGGAACCCAGCCGTCTTGATCTCCCATAGCGCGACTTTCAAAATTCGGGTTTTTTTTGTAAAACAAAATCAAATTTCGGTACTTTATAATTTTGACCAAATTTTTTCCTAGATGTTTTTTAAAAATTTGGTTCGGGCCTCGAATCTCACTCCTCGACACCAATTGTTACGGATCGCGGTTAGATGTTATTTCGACCGAGCGGTGGTGTATTACCGTGACCTAACAGTTATTCCCCGACTAGACCCCGATTCCACCCAGACGTTGACCAAATCGCGCTATGCTAAATCAATGATGGAAAGGACACAACGACTGGGATAGATGAAACGACGCAAGGGGTACAGTTCTCAAGACCTCCGGAGGAGGATATAATTACAGTGGTGGAGAAAAGGGGTAGATTACAAGGTAGTGAGGTAAAGGCACAGAAGAGATAGGCACTTAATTACAGTCTTATCTTAACCCAGACAGACCACAGACAAACGGAACAAGGCTGACTTACACAGGGATTGATGGCAGGGAAGGACAGGTAGTTCGATAGCACAAGGTGCACCTTGGCTCGGGGACAGGATCAAGCACGGTCCAAGAGATGCAGGGAGGCCTCACAGCGCTCGGAGGTGGCGTCTTTCTTGCTCCAAGCTCAGCGCGCATCTGACGTCACCTCCCTCTTCCTGCGCATGCTCAGCGGGGAGTGACACGCCCTCGGCTGGTTGGCTCCGCCCCAGATGGGACCGGTCCGCCGCTTCCATTGGGTGCGGGGGTTACCGGGCTCCGCCCTTGACGAGGAGCTGACAGGGAGCCCCTATTTGGTAACCCCGTCGAGCACATGTTCGATGGCGGCTCGCTGGGAAGGCCTCATGCCCTCCCAACACCCCTTACCAACCAAGCCGGAGTGAGGACGCGCACTCCCTGTGCACGCCGCCGCCATTGCTGTTGTTGTTGTTGTTGTTGCTGAACCGTGAGGAAGAGCTGCGGGGAGGTATTGGGAGGTCCTAAACTTCCTAATGGTGCCATACAATCACATTCTGGTGCAACGAAGGGTCAGAATTAATGGAAACGAGTCCTTAACTGACATAGACTAAGAATAACTAGCAAGATGTCCTATAGTTGTCTTACATGAGATGCGGTGAACCTGGGCACGACATTTAATGGGGTAAATAGGGGGAGGTCGGGTCTACAGAGTGTTGTTTACAGAAAATGGGACTAGGGAATGGGGGATTGGGGATAGTTGGGAAGTATTGAGGAAATAGGGGAATATTTACAAGCGGATATGGATGGATGCAAATCCCATATCCGCAACAATATTTAAATAATATTTAAACAGAACTGTGAACAATCTTATATGCACAAAATACCAACGGGGGGAGAGCCGAGAGGGACCACCACGAGTCACGTGAACAGGGCAAATGGTGGATGGCAAGGAGATAATGGGGGCAGGGCGAACAGCACACCTGGACAGAAAATACAGGATGAGACAACAGTACACGTGGAGAAAATAAAATAAATGTTTTTGTTTTTTTTGGGGGGGGGGGGGGGTGGGGATTTAGAACGTTAGACAGAGTATTATGTTCGGGGTAGAAGGGAAAAAACCAAGAGCCAAGCAAAACACGCTTAAGTTAACAAAACACCGACGGGGTACAACTACAAGGCCACACACGAGGAGCAGAACACGATTAATTAATTACGAGTTACAGGAAATTCAAACCAAAACTAACTATATAATCAAACAATATCGCATGGACGATAAAATAACGAGTTGAAATTTGACAATCTATCTGGGGAAATGGGGGAGAAACACGTGGTCGAAGAACGAACGAACGAATAAGAATGAATAAACGAATGAGCACAGAGAAGGTAGTCTTTTTTTTTCTTTTTTTTTTGAGTTGAGATTTACATAAGGAAGTAGGCTATGGGGTGAAAAGACTGGGAAAACAGAGAACGAAAGTTATTGGATCACAAATGACGGATCGCTGAGAGAAAAACAAAGCCTCAAGGTTGTACAGTGTACACTGTACAAGGCCTCAAGACACGACACAAATTAACACGATTTTCAATACAGGTATGAAAGATTTGCACCGAAAATCTTCGTCGGGACAATATACGTACATACACCATAAAATAAATACAGTTTTAACGAAAATACAAAATGGGAACAATTACTTAACTTCGATTTCGATGGAGAGCATGTGGAGCTGCGAAAAAACGAACCCTCGCCAGCAAGACCGGAAACGGAAGAAGTGATAAATCTTCTTCTTCAAAAATGAGTTTGGGAGGGAAGGGACAAGGGGAGGGATTTGAAAGGGATGGGATACAGGGGAGATTTGGAGGGGAGGGGTGAGGGAGGAGTCTAGGAGGGAAGGGGCGAGGGGGAGTCTTGGAGGGGAGGGGTGAGGGGTAGTTTAGGAGGGAGGGGGCAAGGGGGGAGATTTGAAAGGGATGGGTGATGGGGAGAATTAGGAGGGGAGGGGAAAGGGGGAGGATTTGAAAGGGATGGGTGATGGGGAAGATTTGGAGGGGAGGGGTGATGGGGAAGATTTTGAGGGGAGGGGTTATGGGGAAGATTTGGAGGGGAGGGGTGAGGGGGTAGTTTAGGAGGGAGGGGGCAAGGGGGGAGATTTGAAAGGGATGGGTGATGGGGAAGATTTGGAGGGGAGGGGTGATGGGGAAGATTTGGAGGGGGGGGGGGGGGTTATGGGGAAGATTTGGAGGGGAGGGGTGAGATTGGATTTTAGAAAGTGTACGATTAATGGGAAACGAACATTTATTGCAAAATGAGTTTCTTGTGACCTTCGAGTCAAAAATACGTTTAAGGACTCTGGATGGAGGATCGAGTGCAGGAGAGTTTAGGGATTGTAGAAAAAAGGCACTATAGGAGATGGAATTTTTTTTTGGGATGAATAGATTTGGTGAGCAAGTCGAAAGCAGCCTTTTAAAGAAGAAGAAGAAAAAAAAGGTGTTATAATATATGACGGAATACAGAACTTGAGGGGAAAGTGTAAACATTGTAAGGTTAATAACAGTGAAAACTATCTGGGGAAATGGGGGAGAAACACGTGGTCGAAGAACGAATAAGAATGAATAAACGATTGAGAACACAATGTATGTACGTATATATATACGTCTTGATTTCAAGTCTTGCCATCCAATGGAACACAAAAGATCGGTGGTGCACACCCTCTCAAAAAGAGCACGTGATTTACCATCTACCTTTGAAGACAAGATGAGTGAGGTGGACCATCTTCAAAATGTGTTAAGGGCAAATGGCTATCCTGACAGCTTGCTACCCAACAGCAAAACGATAAGGGCTTCCCCACACAACAGGCTGAGACCGTGAGAACAACCAAAGGGTTTGTGTGTTCTCCCTTTTGTACCGGGGGTTTCACAGAGGGTCGGCAGAATTTTGAAATCGGCAGGAGTGAGGGTGAGTTTCACACCGGTTTTCACTCTTCGCCAAGCCCTTATGAGGGTCAAGGACAAGCTTCCGAGGAAGGATAGGTCAGGGGTGGTATACGTGGTGCCCTGTGGTTGTGGAGCTGAGTATGTGGGTGAAACCGGGAGGACCTTAGGTCAACGTATTACTGAACACCAAAAAGCATTTGAATGTAATTATCCTAGCAGATCTGCTATTGCCAAACACGGCCTTAAGGAAGGCCACACACCTTTATGGGACAGGGTTGATATTTTGGGCTCCACACCCAACAGAAACAGAAGACGCGTTTTGGAGGCTTGGCACACAAAAGAAACTGTTACCTCGATCACACAAGAGGTCGTTGACTTACCGGTAGCTTTTGACCCACTCTTGTATAAACGAAGCAGGCATTCTTTACTTTGAACAACGAGTCCACATAATATATCACACAAGGTTTTTATTCGGACAAATTGCCCCCTCCCACCTCCAATCCCTCCAAACCACCCCTCTCCCACACCCCCCCCTCCACTTCCAACCCCCTCTGGTTCCCCCCCCCCCATTTTATCCCCCCTAAAACCAACCTCCTTCCCGCATTCACCTTTACCGCATAGGGCCACATGTGATGATCTTGATAATGTGACAATTTTATTTTGTCTTAAAAATTTTTGGCTTTAATATATTTACAGTTTTAATTTAATTTACAATTTAATTGTTTGCAAGTTTAACTTTTGATTAAATGTAATAATTGTTCCGGATTTTCTCAACACGCGTTATAATCCAGCATTGCTTACAGGATTATTTTGATCTGTTAATATGCGGTTGATTTTTGAATTTGGTCGGTAACGTCTCCGTTCACGAGAGCGGTGTGATACGGTTTCATTGGCTGTCCAGCATTGCCCACCCCACTTTGCATATACCCCGCCCACTGTGCATGTAAGGGGATGTTGAGATGATTTTATCACTCTTGAGGAAGATTAACGGAGGCGTGTGGCTTCACATGTTGTTAATCGAAACGTTGTCATTGTTTGTTCAATTAAAGGTTGGAGATCTTACCATGGAGTCATTTGTGTATATATATATATATATGTGTATATGTATATATATATATATGTGTATATGTATATATATATATATATGTGTATATGTATATATATATACACATGTGTAAATGTATATACTGTATATATATATATATATGTGTATATGTATATATATATATATATATATGTGTATATGTATATATATACATGTGTATATGTATATATATACATGTGTATATGTATATATATATATAATTATATATATGTGTATATGTATATATATATAATTATATACATGTGTATATGTATATATATATGTGTATATGTACATATATATATATATGTGTGTATATGTATATATATATGTGTGTATATGTATATATATATATATATGTGTGTATATGTATATATATGTGTGTGAAGGAACTGCGCTCCAACGCGAGTCGAAAGAATTGACGCGACCAAAGACGGAATTCGTCCGAGTTGCTTTATTGAAACAAAACAGCTCAGGTATTCTGACAAGCCCGTTTATCGGGCAGCAATATATATACACATTTATGTCGGGAAGTTTGCCCGGCAAAAGCTATACCGGGCATGCCCGGGTGTCAAGGGCGAGCCTTGGAAAGGCGAGTCTGGACCTGCCCGGGCGTGTTTGGCTGCGGCCTGGCAAGTCGAGGCTGGGCGTGCCCGGGCGCTCTGGACGAGCACTGGAAAGGCGATAGCGGGCATGCCCGGACGCTCTGGGCGAGCCCTGGAAAGGCGATAGCGGGCATGCCCGGACGCTCTGGGCGAGCCCTGGAAAGGCGATAGCGGGCATGCCCGGACGCTCTGGGCGAGCCCTGGAAAGGCGATAGCGGGCATGCCCGGACGCTCTGGGCGAGCCCTGGAAAGGCGAGAGCGGGCGTGCCCGGGAGGTTCGGGCATGCCCGGGAACAGTGAGTCCGGGCATGCCCGGGAGAGGCGCGTCTGGCCGTGTTCTGGCCGGTGCAAGGCGATTGTGTGCATCCAGCGGTAACCGCTACACACGCCCCTCCAGAATCGACCTGCACCGGCAGGGTCAATTTAAGGGGGGTCCGGATGACCCGGCCGAAGCGACCCCTGGAGGGTCGTGGGGAGGGGTCCGACGTGGTGGTGGGTGGTCGAGCGGGGGGAACTGTGGACGGGGGGCGGCCTCGCCGCGGAGGAAGGGCCAACCGTGGTGGTCGGTCTACGTCCATGTGCGCCAGTTTGAGGCGGTCCACAGAAATCCGGTCTGGCCGGCCGCCGAAGTCGACGATGAAAGACTTGTCGCCCCGTCGCAGGACCCGGAAGGGCCCGTCGTACGGCGGCCGGAGTGGCCCCCGGTGCGCGTCATGACGCACAAAGACGTACTCCGCTGTGCGAAGCGCCTGGGGGACGTAGGACTGGGGGCCACCGTGGCGGGATGTCGGCACGGGGGCAAATCGTCGGGCGGCCTCCTGGAGGTCCGAGCGCTGGCGAGCGGCGGACCAGAGATTGGTAGCGTCGGGCACGAATTCGCCCGTGACGCGGAGCGGCTGGCCGTAGATGAGCTCGGCGGCGGACGCCTAGAGGTCTTCCTTGGGGGCCGTGCGAAGGCCCAAAAGGACCCACGGCAGCCGGTCGGCCCAACCGTCGTCCTGAAGGCCGGCCATGAGTGCGGCCTTCATGGAGCGGTGAAACCGCTCACACAACCCGTTGGCTTGGGGGTGGTAGGCCGTGGTGCGGTGCAGCGTGACCCCCAACGAACGGGCGACCGCGCCCCAAAGCTCAGATATGAACTGTGGGCCGCGGTCGGACGAGATGTCCGCTGGTGCGCCGAAGCGCGCGACCCAGGTGGCGATGAACGCCTGCGCCACGTCGGCGGTGGTGGTGGAGGTGAGGGGCACGGCCTCCGGCCACCTGGTGGTCCTGTCCACCATGGTGAGCAGGTGGGTGAACCCCCACGAGGGGGGCAGGGGACCCACCAGGTCCACGTGGACGAGGTCGAAACGCCGTTCAGGCACGGCGAAAGGTGCCAGCGGGGCCTGGGTGTGGCGGTGGACCTTGACCCGCTGGCAGGCCGTGCAGGCGTTGGCCCAGTCGTGGATGTTTCGTCGAAGGCCGTGCCAGACGAAACGCGCCGACACCAGCTTCTGAGAAGCTTTCCGGCCCGGGTGAGAAAGGCCGTGGTGTCGGAAGCGGCCGGTGCGGCGTGGCGGCCGCCAGTTGCACCGGCAGTTCGGCCTCCAACCGCGCAGGGCGCTCGGGCGTCCTGGGTGTCGCCTCGGACGGCGGCGGGCTCCAGGTAACCGCGCCGATGTGCTGGCCCGCCGAGGAGATCTTATCGGCTTCCCTGGCGAGGGCGCGGGAATCCGTGATCAACGTGCCAGCCAGGGCGAGGCGTACCGGGTGAGGCAGCTGGCGAAGGAACAGCTCGCGGAACAGAAAATCCGGAGAGTGCTCACCGAGCAACGAGAGCATATAGTCCATGCGCTCGGACGGGCGCGTGTCGCCGAGCTCGGGCAGAGCGAGCAGGCGCCGTGCGTGTGCTGCCGGTGAGAGGGCGAAAGCGTCGAGGAGGAGTGTCTTCAGCGCGTCGTATTTGTCAGCAGCCGGCGGGTGCTCGAGGAGGCTCAAGGCGCGGGCCGCGGTGGCGGAACCGAGCGCCGCCATAACATGGTGGAAGTGGGTGTCGTCCGCGGTGATGCCTCGCAGGGCGAACTGGGAGTCCGCCTGGGCGAACCAAACAGCCGCGTGAGCCCCCCAGAAGGTAGGCAGTTTAAGCGTCACTGCCGTGTCCATGTCGGTAGGTCACCAATGAAGGAACTGCGCTCCAACGCGAGTCGAAAGAATTGACGCGACCAAAGACGGAATTCGTCCGAGTTGCTTTATTGAAACAAAACAGCTCAGGTATTCTGACAAGCCCGTTTATCGGGCAGCAATATATATACACATTTATGTCGGGAAGTTTGCCCGGCAAAAGCTATACCGGGCATGCCCGGGTGTCAAGGGCGAGCCTTGGAAAGGCGAGTCTGGAGCTGCCCGGGCGTGTTTGGCTGCGGCCTGGCAAGTCGAGGCTGGGCGTGCCCGGGCGCTCTGGACGAGCACTGGAAAGGCGATAGCGGGCATGCCCGGACGCTCTGGGCGAACCCTGGAAAGGCGATAGCGGGCATGCCCGGACGCTCTGGGCGAGCCCTGGAAAGGCGATAGCGGGCATGCCCGGACGCTCTGGGCGAGCCCTGGAAAGGCGATAGCGGGCATGCCCGGATGCTCTGGGCGAGCCCTGGAAAGGCGAGAGCGGGCATGCCCGGGAAAGACGAGACCGGGCGTGCCCGGGAGGTTCGGGCGTGCCCGGGAACAGTGAGTCCGGGCATGCCAGGGAGAGGCGCGTCTGGCCGTGTTCTGGCCGGTGCAAGGCGATTGTGTGCATCCAGCGGTAACCGCTACATGTGTGTATATGTATATATATGTGTGTATATATATATATATATATGTGTATATATGTGGGGACCTGCAATCCCCCTCCCCCTGTATGCTCTTTTGTTGTTTGACTGATTACCAAGTATAACCAATGATGTTTTGCTTTGCGAATTGCTATATGCAAGTATAACCCATTATGTTTTGTTGTGATTACTTGCAGTATCCTCTTTATACTTTTTATACTTTTATTCCTTTGTTATCCTTTGAAAGCCTGATATATATCCTTATAAGGAGTTTACATGTTTTATAAAGCTAAGGCCCTGTGGTGATATAATCCCTGCCTCTGTGGAAATCTAACTGTGCCCCTTTTGCCACGGCCTCGGTTGCAGCTGCAACCTTGTCAGCCTCCCACAGACCTTACCAATTTCCTCTATGTCAACACACTTACTCCCTTGTGCTTTCCCAACCAAGAACTGTCAACATGTTTATCACATAGCTACTGACCATACTCACTGACCATACTGATGTATACACCATACCATACTGACCATACTCACTGACCATACTGACCATACTGTATACTCGCACCTGACAGTATGTATACTCGCACTGACCATACTGACCATACTGATTCCACGCACCATCTCCGTGCGGCACCTTGCGGTCCCGGGCCCGATGGCTCAATCTCCCCTGGTCGGAACCCCGTCCCCACGAGGGGGCACCGTACCGCTTCCTCCCACTCGCCCTTGAACCGGACCGGTCGCCTCGCCCGCCAAGGCCCGGACTCGACCGTGCGGGGCGGGGCCAAGCCCGAATCGGCAACGACGCTTCGAAGAGAAGCGACGCAGCATCGATCCGCGCCGGGCCTCGCTCCCAACAAAGCACACCACGCCCCGAGTGCTCGCATCGGCTATCCGTCGCTCTAACCACTAACCCGGTTACCGTCGATGCTTCACTTGCATGCTCACACGCATACGCTACCCCTTACACCC